>NC_038251.2:7100981-7296777 GCF_000004515.6 Glycine max | reverse complement strand
TATATATATATATATATATATATATATATATATATATATATATATATATATATATATATATATATATATATATATATATTTTTTTTTTTTTTTTTTTAATTTTATGATTTGATTATACTTAATATTAAGATTGATATAAAATATCAACAACCTGATTTGACCTGGTCTCTTCATATATTATCAAACTCTTAATTGAGTAAAGATTGATTTGATGATAAAAAAAGAAAAAAGAGAAAAATAAGTTGTGGGTTTGAGTCATTCTGCTAACAAAGAAAAACTAATAAATTAACCAATAGTATTTGTTGTTAAAAGAAAAATCTTAATCTGAGTTGAGTTTAAGTTCAAATCTCTTGATAAAATTTTTGAATTGAGTTATAACAAAAATTTGCTTGTCTCCCAGATATTCCATTTAAAATGGAAAGACTTGGTCTTTAGAGATGTATGATTAATCTTGTCTTACATTGATAGTTAAATTTATTTATTTTTATTTAAAGAAAGAGTTCTTAACCCAATAGTTTTTGGTCAAACGCTATTTATAATATTCGCCTCCTAGTGAATTTTTTTAAAGATCTTTGTTGTGTTATTCAGAACAAATTATCTTTGTTTCAGCCCATTTGTCTCTATGAACAAGACATTTTCTTGACTTATTTATTTGAAGCTAGTTCTTTGAAAGGTCAGCCATGTACGTTGTCGAGTATAATGAACAATATGTACTAACGATGTAATAAATCCAAGAAAACTTGTCTTGCTCGATCGTATACTGAGACATCGAGATGAAAAGGGATAAATAAGGACTTTTACATTACTGCAAATAGGTTGGGATAAGAAAATTAAGGACAGGTGGAAGAAGCCTCCTTTAATTTACTGTTTCATTATTTGTTCTATCTCTTCTTTTTTGTGTTTTTTTTAGTCCTGTTAGTTTAGTTCTAATGACTTTTGTTCCTTTCGTCGTTTTTTTGTTCTTCTCACATGCTCCTTTCTCATGTTTCGGTGCGTGGTTTGTATTTGTATGAACCGTACGTACTAAAGTGTACTTAAATTTTTAGTCTTTGAAGAGACATTCGCGGCTGAATGTTTTGTAATTTACTGTATTCACATAATGTCAAGCATTAATGTGTGTGTCTTATTTATTTTTATAAAAACGTAACTAATAACTACAACTTTTAAAGGATAAGCTGATTTATGCAATTGAAACCTTTTTTTTCAAATGCCATAGAAATCTAAACATACTAAACTGACATACTAATGAAAACAAACTTCATTAAAAATGTATTTAAATAGCGTGAAGGGAGAATTTATTTTATTTTCTACATTTCAAAATTAATGGATTAAATAAAATACAACTATATACTCTAAAATATTTAATTACAGTATAATTGAAATATATGTATATAAATATTTATCTTGTACATTTTACAACTTAAAATACTAGCTAGAGTGGAGGGAGAGAGATGTTAGAATATATGATTTAAATAAAAAATTCAGTTTTACTTTTCCTCAAAATTCAAGATTAAAATATACTTGTGATAATTATTTTTGTTAACATATTTATTTTAGTACAATAAATAAAATATAACTAATTATTTATTACATTTAAAAAAAATAAGAATTGCTATATATTCAATGATTTACACATAATCTAAACAATCGACTCCGCTTAATAGGAAAAGGCAGGTGTTATTATTGTTGCTTTTTATTTTCACATCATTGAATGTAGATGAAATCAAACATATATGTCTAGGACAGTAACTAGCATGAATATGAGAGAGAGAGAGGGGGGGGGACTTGATAAATGATGGGGTTTTGATGAAAGAAATGCTTAGTTTAAGAACATCTACATATGTTGAATCCAGTTGTTATACAATTAGTCATTTTAGGATGCAAATTAAATACTTAAGAGTTCTTCTTTCCTCCATATGGCTACGTTCCTAACTTAGATTATATAAGTTTTAATTATTACCCAATTGAAGTTCAGCAAGTTTTTTAACTTTTAGAATAGAGAAATTATTTTTCTTTATTTTTTGACTTTTAGTCAAATGCATACTTTTTTTCATCAGTATTTTCTTCAGATATCATATAACATCAAGAAGAAACAAGATGTTCTGTATGTAATTGTTCGGGTTGAAAGGTTCATTAAGAAATTTCAAAACAAATTAAAAAAAAATTAATTATCCATTTAATTCTTATAATTTTTAAACTTATATTTTTTAGTCCCTCAAATTTAATAAATAAATTTTTTAGTCCAACAAATTTACATTTTAATTATAAAAAAAATTTATCGTTAAATTTTTTTAATTTTATTAGTTAAAAAGTTTTAACGATAAAAACTTTTGGAAATTATAATACAAACTTTAAAAATTAAAAAAATTAACTTATTAATTTTAAGAACTGGGAATAAGTTTAGAGATTATAAAAACTATATGATTAATTAAACCAAACAAAAGTATTACGGGCCTAACATAGGTATCTCATATTTTCATGTATAAGGATTTTTTTAACAGTAAAGAGTTATTTTTTTTGAAATATAGATATTACCAAAAGTAAACTATTTTTTTTTCAGTAAAATGTTTTTTTTTATATATATATAATCTGAGATCACATGATACCTTCTAACTAATTAGCTTGAATGTCTATCCGATAATCAAATTATTATCATCGTCATATATGCCATTTTTATTTTTGCAAGAATCTCATGAAACATGCGTGCATTTGTTCAAATTAAACATGTTCGTATTCGATCAACTAAAATAAATTAGTTATGACTTACAAAAGAATCGTTAAAAAATGTTTGATGCACAAACATTTTATATATTAAAATATATTAGATGCTTAGTCATAAGATTGTTATATATAAAATATTTAGCTATTTAGGATTCTCAAATTACTTATTAGAAAATAGTGTTGGAGATAGACTATATGTATTTTCATTATCTCTATAGAGTGATTGACAGATTCTTTGAACTCTAAATAATTAATACAATTATCCATTAAAAAAATCATACAATTATAATTATAACTTAAGCTAAAATCATTTTCCCACCTACTTATGGCATACTCTTTCTTCACTTAACCAACCGTTTTTTGGTTAAGATTCTCATATTTGATATTGCACCTTCTTTTTTTATGAAATATGTCTGACATTGTTGTATTGGGGTACAGTTTAATCTTGTAAATATAACTTTAGACACACACACACACACATATATATATATATATATATATATATATATATATATATATATATATATATATATATATATATATATATATATATATATAATAATAATAATAATAATAATAAATAGATGTCTATTTCTGTAAAAAGAAATAGGTGTCCCTATAATTTATTGTATAAATAATTCATAATTATTATAAAATTTATGAATTCTTATAATACGTACGTTTAAAACAAACATTATATTTTTATTTTGTGGAACATATTTAACCATAAGAGTGATTCATTGGATTATTTGATGGTCATGTTTGATTTTGAATTTTTTTATGTATCTGTTTTTATTGTTTATTTTTAAAAAAAATTAACAAATTTTTAAAATAAATTATTTTTATTTACAGGCTGTACGTCAAGTTATCTGTTAAGATATGAGAGTATAGTGTGAACGTAAACCTATAAAATATGAACAATTTATGTAGAGGCGGAATCATGATTTTTATACAAGGGGACCAATATATATAAAAATCATGACTTTGAAAAGAACATTTAAATATTCACATCCATGATAAATATAAGTAAGAATTTCTTTTGGTAGAGAAAAATTTAGGAAGAGAAATGGTGTCTCAATCAAAAATATGAAAAGCCTTTTGAGTTTAAAAAATACTTACAAATGTAATTACGTTTAACTTATTCTAAGAAGACGAGTGGAAAGTGGAAAGCCTTCGATTTAAAGTCCAAAGAATGAGAAAATTAAGGTGGTCATAATATAATTTTATGCATAGTATCATAAGAATTTCTAAAATCTTGGACGGGTGATGGCCACCATTGGCTCAGCCTATTCATGTCGCCGGCTTAGACGTACGACCAGACTTACAATTTTAGTTTTACAAATAAGATCAAATTATATTTATTGATGTAGATTTTTATAGGATAAAATAACTGTCCTATTATAACCTTACCACCACATAGGTTATAAGGAAATGCATTATTTTCTTAATTAAAAAATGAATTAACGATATTGCAAATACTTTTTTTTTTCTGTGTGCGTGTGAGAAAGATTAAAACCCAAAATCTACATCAAGAGAAGTTAGTCGAATATATATTATATTCATTCCTTTTTGAAAATAAGGAAACATGATTAGTTCAAGAATCGTATTTTTGTATCAAAATTCATTCACTTTTTAATTTACTATGCTTTTTTTTTTTTATCACTGAAGAATATTACTATGTAATATTTCTAATTGCGGTTCAAATTCGACTTCCTGGCACTTAATAATTAGGAATATTCTTGAATTGATGATTTATTTCTATATAGGAAATAATAATGTATTGATTTGCTTTAAAAAAAATAATGTATTGATTTGTCTTAACAAATTGCAATATATTAATGGTTCGATGTTGAATTAGATTCTTTTGGTCTAATCATTATCTAATCAAAATTAAATTCTTAGTCTTGTCATTGCGAGTCTATTATAATTAACAACAACATTCTTGCAATATAAAGGGTTAATTAAACTTAAGGTTTTAAAAAACAAATTTTATATTGATATGCAACTTGATTCATATCGAAAAACAACACCAAAAGTATATGAGGTGTTACATCTAAGTTTTGTCAATAATAATAATAAGATAAATGGTAGTTGTATGACAAGGTGTACAATTAAGTTAGAAGAAAAAGAAAAAAATTGAAATGTGATAAATGATAAAACAGATGAGATAAATAAATACAAAATAATATAAGTACATATTATTATTGTGTTGTATGTGTATTATATATCTTTTTCAACCTATATAAATGGATAGACTTGAAGTTCCAAAACCTAAATACATACTTAAAATATAAATACAAAGTTATTTACCAATTATATTACTCTATATTAATATATAAAATTTTCTTTTATGACAATAGATAATTGATTTTAGAAAAAACGTGCTAGGTTCTCTATATTATTGCAACCTTAGAAATAGCTAGTGAAAAGCAAGTTTGTTATTCAGAGAGAGAACTCGGTGTGGCTGGCCGACAGAAAATTTTCTATTGGATGACAAGGAAGTTGGCTATCCATTGCTTAGTGTAAAGCGAAGAAGTGTGAACAAATATCCTCAGAAGCTGCCTTTTCAAAAGCAAATACATTTCGATTTATAAAAAAGATTGTACTAGTAGTAGTAGAAACCAATATTAAAAAGGAAAGAAAGAAAAATAGGAGAAAAAGATGAAAAATCACACATAGACCCTTTCCTCTCTCGATACTATAACTGCGAATGCGTAGGGGACAGTGAGAGCCAGATGTCTCCTCTATATAGTTCGTAACGCCTCTTTCTTACCTCTCATTCATGCATTAGCAATATTTCTCAATCTCTCTTCTTACCCATTTCCTCCCCCCCTCTTTCTCTTTTCTTGTTCTGTTTTTATTTTCACTGTTCTCTGATAACAACGTTGTTAGTTGTCACCATGGTTGTTCTGTCTCAGCCAGCATTAAACCAGTTTTTCCTTCTGAAAACATGCAAGCCCACGCCCTTGTTCGCGGGGATTCCTGTGGTCGACCTCACGGACCCCGATGCCAAGACCCACATAGTCAATGCCTGCAGGGACTTCGGCTTCTTCAAGCTCGTGAACCACGGTGTTCCGTTACAGTTCATGGCCAATTTGGAAAACGAAACCCTCGGGTTCTTCAAAAAACCTCAATCCGAGAAAGACAGGGCTGGTCCCCCTGACCCTTTTGGCTACGGCAGCAAGAGGATTGGCCCTAACGGCGATGTCGGTTGGGTCGAATACCTCCTTCTCAACACCAACCCTGATGTCATCTCCCCCAAGTCACAGTTCATTTTCAGAGAAGGTCCTCAGAATTTCAGGTAAAACAGAGTTCCCTGTTTTTCTCTGTTTTAACAAAAAGAAACACCAAGTCCCACATTTATTCATTAACATGATCATATATGCCAAACTTCAAATTTCCAAAGACAAATCTTAACCGGTGTCGCATGACATTGATTAAGGAATTTCTAACAAAGAAATTTAAAATATAAATATTTTTATTGGAAACGTAAAATTATGTTGCTTATATTTTTTATATATTCTTATATGAATTACAGACTAAATACTTATTTCTTTTAATTTTTTGACCAATAACTTAAAAAGTACTGTTAATCAGACCCATTTTAAAAGAAGTACTGTTAATCAGACCCATTTTAAAATGGTATTAGGCATATATTAAAGTTCTCACATTTAAATAGAAAATCACCTTAACTTTATGAGAAATAACTCACATTTTTTTGTGTGTGGCATCATTGATTTTCAGGGCGGTGGTGGAGGAATACATTAGAGCGGTGAAGAACATGTGCTATGAGGTGTTGGAATTGATGGCTGAGGGATTGGGGATAACGCAGAGGAATGTGTTGAGTAGGTTGCTGAAGGATGAGAAGAGTGATTCTTGCTTCAGACTTAACCACTACCCGCCATGCCCGGAGGTGCAAGCATTGAACGGAAGGAATTTGGTTGGATTTGGAGAGCACACAGACCCACAGATAATTTCTGTCTTGAGATCTAACAGCACCTCAGGCCTGCAAATCTGTCTCACAGATGGCACTTGGGTTTCTGTCCCACCTGATCAAACTTCCTTTTTCATCAATGTTGGTGACACTCTTCAGGTACTATTAATGCTTTTACTCAAATATTTTCATCTAAATATTTAATATTCCATATCTTCATTTATTATCTCATTTATTAGTGTATAGATTTTACTCTCTCAATCACATAAACTGTATGTGATGGGATGAATTCTTATTTTATAAGATTAGTTTACATGTAAGGGAAAAAAATAAATAAGATTATATATGATATAGTAAAAGTGTCATATAGTACTGGGATCGGCCTCATAGTAAGATGTTGGAACATAATACAAAAGGTCTTAAACTTCAGAGTCACTATTGTAAAAAATAAATGAAATTGTCACATGGTAAAAGCCAGATTAATTCACTTGAATTGTTACAATATCTGGGTGACGTGTCGCTAAAGGACTCACTTATCCTCCTTGGAAAAGACATTCCGACAAACATTTTGATATGGGGTATTTTAAAAATTTTGCTTTTGGGTGTGTTTTCTTACCAAAAAAATCTTGTAATCTGGTTGTGGACGAAACCGATGCAGGTAATGACTAATGGGAGGTTTAAAAGTGTAAAGCATAGAGTTTTGGCTGACCCAACCAAGTCAAGGTTGTCAATGATCTACTTTGGAGGACCACCCTTGTGTGAAAAGATAGCACCTTTACCTTCACTCATGTTAAAAGGAGAAGAGAGTTTCTACAAAGAGTTCACATGGTGGGAATACAAGAAGGCTGCGTACGCGTCAAGGCTAGCGGATAATAGACTCGGCCCTTTTGAGAAATCTGCTGCTGATTAAGGAGGCAAAGTGTGTCAAAATTCTACTACTCAATTTTGGCACGTGTTGTTAGGCCAACTTTTTTATTTTTTATTTTTTTTGGGTGTGTGTATCTAGGTTCCAAACAGTTGACTTTACTTGAGATATATAGAAAATGAATAGGTTGCTTATGCACTTCCTTTTAATCCTTGTTCTTTTTCTTGTTTGATTGAAGTGTAATAGTCACTACTGCCCTTCTATTATCAATGAAACGCAACTCTAGTCACAGCTTTTCATTAATTTTTGCGGTGTATTATATCGAGGAATTAGGATAAACACGGGAATAAAATACTCCTATTATTTAATGATAATAAAAATATATATTAAAGTGCAAATATATATATGTTACAAACATATAATTTGAAGAAAAAAAGTAGATTATTAGTATATCACATTATGCTTATTATTAACATTGATTAAAAATTTAATATTAATTGAAACGATTAAAAAATTGAAAAAAATAATTTTATTAAATACTAACTGATTAAAAAAAAAAAAGAGTAACTAAGTACGTAGTAGTAGTACATATATAGAGTTTCGACGCAACATCGTGACCACATTCTCGTACTTTGGGTTTTCCACCTTTATCACTTTGACGCATGCCTCGTGAAGAGCAAGATCTCGCACTCCATCCAACGCGCATTCGACCAAGCACTCATCTGTCTAGTGTAGTAGATGCACCTCGCTGGCTTGCTTTCGGCCACTATATATTTACTCTCATTATTTTATATTTATGTTTCGGAGTTGAAATTCAGAAAATGATTGATGTTTTAGTTTTAAATTCAAAAAGTCATATACTATTGAAAAAATAGATTATAAATAAAAAAACTTATATCTCAAACATATCTTAAATAATCTTCATTTCTAACACACAACTGTCATGGATGGACGAAGAGGCGAATTTGTAAAACTTTGGAAGAGAGGACGTTAAATAATGTATGATATATTTTTGAGATAATTCAAATAGGTCAACATCTGAGGGAATGTGAAGAAATCAATACACAAATTATTGATTTCTTGTGAAGACTATCGTGCAATGACTTTGACTTCTTGTTCATCCGGTACACCAAAATTAAGAACGTACATATTAATCAACATTCCCCCATTGGCTTAACATATAAAGACTCTAGATTCTGATTTATTTTGAAACTGATTGATGTCCGCGTTTGATTTCTGATAGTTCTCACTTCTCAACAACCAAACCTTACCCGCCATTTTCTCAATTCCCCTGGGCTTTTTTGTCATTATATATACCTTCTTAGAGAAACAAACTCGGAACATACATGTTTGTGGAAAATGTTGAACCAATGCTTCAAACAGAAAAATATATACTTCTAAATATACTCCTTTCATATTCAATTATAAGTGAAAATAAATTATTTTTTAATTAAAATGACATAATTTAATAAAATTAAAGTATACTATAACAATATGATCCTTTAAGAGACCGTGACAATGATAATGAAAATAATATATAATAATGATATTTAAACTAAATATAAAAATACGTATTTGATTTTATGTATGCTGTATGATGTTTCAGAGTCTAGAGTGAATTGAAAAAAATAAACATGATTATTATTTAATAGATGACTGTTATTTTGTATAACTTTAGAATAAATCATGTCAATATGTATTACGTTTAGTCCAATCATAAAATGACATCAGGATTATATATTAGTAAATTAAATTTGATTTTTTTTTTCAATTTAAATATGAGAATCTTATTACAGATTTTATATTTTTAGTTTTAATTTAATGTTTTATTAAAATATTACTTTATCACTAATCTTCCTAATTCAATACCTAATTTCCTACTTCTGAATCTCGTAGCCTTCGTCCCCTTCTCATTACCTTGTCACCTACAACGTGCCTCACACCGGATAATTGGCTTTCTTTTCGATTTTAATCTCGTAGCCTTTGTTCCCTCCTGCTTTTGATTTGCGTTTTAATTTCTATCTCCCTCGTTTTTCCTATTAGGTGTTCATTCTCAAATAGGTCGAATAATTGGTTTTCTTTGATATTAAAGTAATCCGTGACTTTTTTGTTACTCTGTGCAGTAGATTTGCTTGTGGGTGGTTTAAAAATTCGATCTTTGTTGTTTATGAAGATAGTTACATGTACCCTTTTTTTCCCATGGCAAATTGACTTGCATAATTTTCTGAAGCAGCTTTTTTTTTTTCTTTTCTTTTCTTAAGCAGTTCTTTTTATTACCTACTGTTGATATAGATTACTGTATTTTTCTTCTTCAAAAAGTAAGAGTAGGACATAACGGATCAACCTCACAAAATTGCTCTGGGTCGAAAAAGTTTTTGTTTTTTCCAAATCAAACCCTTACCTTGCGGGGAGTTACGTTGAGTATTCAAATTATGTTTATTTTTTTCCTTTAGTTTTTACCGTCCCTTCTTTTTTGTCTAAAATATGCATGCTTGCAATCGGAGGTAGGATAACACCGCGAGGTAGGAGACATGTCGTGGGTGGTCAGGTAATCGTGAGAAGAGAACAAAGCTACTGGATTAGAAATAAAGTGATCTTTTAATAAAACATTAAATTAAAAATCAAAATAAAATATAATTTTTTATAAGATTATCAAATTTGAATTAAAAAATAAATAATCAAATTTAATTAACTGACATGATTATATAATTCACATTACATTTCATGATTAAATTATATTATAATACACGTTAATGTAACATTTTTTTTAAAAAATCACATCAAAATACCCGATTAATGGATTAATAAGTCAACAAATAATAAATCCTATCACCATGACTCATTCACCATCTGCATATCCATGATCTCATACAATAATATTTGATCTGAGAGCTGATGGTGATATTACGGCGCGGTGAGCACAGGGATGGAAACAAGGCATATATGATGGCATTTGGGATATGTCGATCACCAAATTTGACTATAGTGGTAGCTACGTACGATGAAAACCCCAATGATATCATGAATTGTCTCAATTAACAAAGCGCGGTAACGGTGCATTGATAACTGAGAAATTGTATTTATTTTGTGTAAAAAAACGAAAATAAATTAATTGACATAAAAAAGGGATAAAAACACCTACACGTTTCTAGGTTTCGAATATAAGTGACTTTAGAACTCTTAAAGCAAAATTTCAAATTCAGTCTTATTGATAAAAAAACTGTTATTAAAAGAAATTATTTTACTAAATGTCAGTTAGTTGGGGCAAAAATTTCCTGTAAAGATTCATCCACACAAATCCAATAAATATTTTTCTGTTGGAGTTCGATCTAATAAATATTTCACAATGATAATACAGTGAAAAAAATAAAAATAATATTAAAAAAATTTATAAGAAACTACTATTGCATGACTACAATATATCAAAATAATCTCATTAATTTGGCACATTGCTGTATAGAGGTGCTCATCACTTATCTTGTCCCACCAACCTGATCCAATTTGAGAGAACTTTGATGGAGCTCGAGTTGATTTGATAGATTTCAAGGGTATGTTCGAGTTCTACTCCGAATTGTTCTAATCTAATGTTATATGTTCTTTAAAAAAATATAAATTTCAAAATAATAATGTATTAATTATACAATTTTTGTTATTTAATAAATAATGTTTTTTCTAATATGATATTATATTTATATTGATATCATTTATCTTAAATATTCTAAAATATATCTTAATTATAACTATATACTTCGCTAAACTTATAATTTAATTATGCATATATTTTCTTTATAAGGACTACATATAATCTTAAGATTAATATATTATGCTAACAAATCAGGTTAACTTGATCTTATCTCAAATATATTATTAGGTATGCCAAAAATTTGAATTCACAGATTGGTCTCTGTTAAAATTTTAGACTGAGTTGATCTTATCCCAAATATTATCATGTATGCCAAATTTGAATTCACAAGACTGGTCTTTGTCCAAATTTTAGATTGAGTAGGAACATAGCTAGGTTAACCCATACTCGCGCTGATTGAGCATTTCACATGTTGCTACTTGCTAGGCTTTGCCAATTTTTGCAGCCATTGTAGTTTGTACGGTTGACTTATGTTTCTGTTGGTTTCGTTTCTTGTTATATTTCGTTTTTGGATTGTATTCCTTCTCCTTCAACCTCGATTTGACGATTTTGTATTTTTTTTATTCTTCAATTTTCCTTAAGCATTTTACTAACAATCATACTTTAAACAAAAATGATTCCTTTTATCATCTAAAATCTTAAGAAAAATGAACACAATAAAATATTTTTGATCCTTCTTAATATTTGTATGCAATACTAAGTCAAGTCCAGAGTGAACACGGTGTTTATCATAATAAATTATTAAAAGCTTAAGATAAAATTGAAATAACTTAATATGGATTTTCTTATATCTTATGTTTCTAATTGATTGTATCTACAAGCACTGTGTTCATAGTGAATTGCTCATGATAAAAATTTATACAATTGAATTTTTGTGATCTTGAAATATTTGTCTTTATTTTGAAGACATAAAATTATAATGAGTTTTTTTTAAAAGGATAAAGTCATAATGAGTTGATTTTTTTTACCTTAAGTTATTTTAAATTTTTTTTAGTCTACATATTTAATAACTCGGAATTATATCTGTAATAAATTTATTTAAATATAGTATATGTACAGTTATAAAATATGAAAAAATTGTTTATGGTTTAAGAAACAGAGAAGATTAGTGTAACGCGAGACAAAGCCATGCATGCATTTAGTAAGAACATTTTTGTTTACTCTTTACAAAAAATAAGTATTGACTTCTAACTAACAACTTCACAAAGTGCGTTATAAAAAATTAAACTCTGGTGTAACCTGTTTTTTTTTTTTTTTTAATATAAGTGATCTATGTATATTTTTTAAATAAACAAATTGAGTATCACAAATACAAAATTAAAATAAAATCAATTATTTTACTTTTACTTTTTCACAAAGAAGTGTAGGACTTGAGATTGCAAATTACTTTTATTTTATCCAAAGAATGTGTAAGACATAAAGCTAGCTATAAGAAAGAGGTTTTTTCCCGTGTGAAGCAAAGTATTTCCAAATTGGTAGTTAAATATTAATTCCTCCAACTCCAAGGTGTAGAACTAAAGTAAACTTTATTTCCCGTAATGTGATGAAATTCATCTGGTTATATGATTAATTTTTGAAAATTCGTGAAGGTTTGATTATGAGATTGAAAATTAACTCGACAGGAATAGTTCAATTCTTATTCTTAATTATTTTATGAAGTATGTTTTGGACGTTTAATAAAAAAAAGTAAAATTATTGAATTAAATGTATGAAGCTTATTTTTTTAAATTTTATTAACAAATATTTAAAAAACACTATTGATACATGCCTTTATTTATTGATTAATAATTTCTAAATAACTTTTTTTGCCATGCTTAAATTTGAAATGAAACAACTGCTCCACAGTGTAACTTTTAGTACACACACATGACACAAGATATCTAGTATAATTCTATATTAAGATTATGTGGGGGACTGGGTGAATGCTGTTAGACTTATTTTTTTTTAAAATAAATTAATTAAAAGATCTCATACGATTTTAATATTTTTCAGAACTTTATTTTATGTTTTAGTTACTCATATATCTGGTCACTTTTAGTTTCAAACAAAAGTCATGTTGTTAATGGACTAAAGATTTGAATGTATTTAAAGTTTTCAAGGTAAAAATAGAGAAATAATGTGGAAAGCAAATAAAAATTATGAGATCAAATAGAAGTGAAGAATTTTACGGTAAATACATTGAAAATTGATAAGTATGTGATTCTTTTGCAAAGTTTCTTTAAGAATATGGTATTGTGCCTTAATATATCATGCTTGGCTCACCAGATCAAAATGGTGTGACTGAGAGAAGAAACCAAATCTTAATGAACATGACGAGGAATATGTTTACAAATTCCAAACTTTCTTGTTCAGTATGGAATGAAGCTCTTAAGACAATAACATACATATTAAACCAAGTTCCAACTAAAGTGGTCCCTAAACCCCTTTTGAATTATTGAAAGGTTAGAAAGCAAGTTTAAAACGTGTGCATGTTTGGGGTTGTCTAGCTGAAGTTAGGATATGTAATTCAAATGAGAGAAAGTTAGATCCAAGGACTATTAGTACATATTTTATTGGTTATAATAAAAAATCTAAAGGATACCAATTTTATTGTCCAACTTATAGTACTAGAATTGTTGAGTCAAAAAATGCAAAATTTTATTGTCCAACTTATAGTATTACATATTTCATTGATTTTACACTAACAATATGCATATAAATATAAATTAAATTCAGTTTGTATTTACTAAAAAAGCAATTATATACTAGTTCTTATTGGGTGCCATATTTATAAAAGCTTCCAAGTTAAGTAACTACAACTCTAACTCTACTCTACCGAGTACAGAGTCAGGTTCTACTTCCCACCAATTATGTAACAGCTATGCTGGCTCCTGATCAGCACGAATATTACTACGCGTTCATGAATGTACCACTACTTTGAAGTTGAAAGAATTACCTAACAGACAGAAAGAAAGAAACCGAGGTTTAATTTCCAAAAGTATAACATTCTTCGCAGGAGAGAAGGATATTCCATTACAAAGTATTTAAGATTCTTTCAGAGAGTCAAACCTACATAGAAAAAGGAATATTGCCAACTGTACTCGCTTGATTCTTTTAACATTTTCTTGAGTACTACATGTTTTCTAGTTTAATTTGGTAACTAAATTTAAATTTAATTTAAATAGTTTTATGATTTTAAAAACAAAGTGACAAAAATTAAATTTAGAAACTGTTATAAAAAAATTATATCACCAATTGCAATACATTTTGCACAACTAATACAATTGTGAACAAACAATGAATCAATCGTACATCAGTCCGAAGTAAAATTATACCACCATTGTACACCAAAAAATGTCAAAGTCATCATAAGTCAGTTCAATTATTGAAGTGGGTGAAGACTATTTAATGATGTCTAACAAAAAGAGATAAATAAGCATTTAAACATAAAAATTGTCGTATTAAACTTAACATATTGTGTTTTAAAAATAAAAGCAATCCATATCATTCAGAATATTTATAGTACTTTTCAAATTAAATCATATATTAATTTTGGCTAACCTCACACAATTTTTTTTTTGAAAAGCAAACCTCACAAAATTAAGTATATAGTTATATATATATTTTTACTTTATTCTTCCTTTTTTTAATAAATTATGATACGATTCTTATAAAAGATGCAATGGTGGATCATGAATGTATTAATTTCCAATTCTTTCTTATTGTATATTGTCGAAGGTCAACTATATGATTATTTAAAATAATAAGTTATTTTATTTCTACAACTCCACAAAGGTTCTGTCCCGATCGACAAGAATGCTATATATCACCTGATAACAGAAACTTGAATTTCATTGCAAGATAGAATATTCTTCGCAGGAGAGAGAGTAGTATTTATTTAATTAAACTAAATTACTAAAGTGTTTAATATCTTAAACAGCAAAATGAGATCATTAAGTTTAATTATTATTTTAGCCGTAGAATGTTGTAAAGGAATCGCCTAATTAAAGCAAATGGGTTGCCATGGGTACGTAACTATATTGTCAATGCATGTTATTTGTTCACGTATATGTCTGTCCAGTTTTCTTTTTTCCTTTTTGAACTTTTCACAGTTTAATTTGATTTGATTAAAAGTATATATATATGGCAAAACAAAAGAGAGTGTGTATTCATCTGGACAGGAGGACATCATGTCCATCACCGCAATCAATTATAAGTGGTCTCTCCGTGTGTCTTATCTGTTTCGAATACGAAAATGAAACAACACAAAATAAATGCTACTAATTAACTGCGTGTTTTTTCTATTTATCTTCTGCCAAGGCGACACATGCCCAGGCCCCCCTTCCCCCCTCTTTTTCTATTACAAATCCTCACTTCTGTTATTAATTTGCTACTTTCTTGTGCAAATATCTAACCATCCAGCAATTATCTAGTGTGGGTTTATTTTAATTTAAATTACTCATCCATCAATTTTGTCTTTAAAAAAACTCATATTTAGAGTTTTTTCTATTCATTCGATAAGCCAAATCATCTCTTATAAAAAAATTATCCATTATCTTATTATATTCATTATGTTGTTGAACCATACTCAAGATATTTAGTAGTCTAGAATATCTTTAATATAAGATATCTACAAACTAAAGAAATAACTTATCAATTGATTTTAATATTTGGCATTCTGATAAACAAGATCCTCCTAAGCATATGTCTAAATGATATTTGTAATTTTTTTTATCAAATACTATATTAGTGTTCTAAATATTTGTAAAGTTGAATCATTTCATAAATTTCTAAATTATTTGAAAAAAATTAATTAGATTTTTTTTCAATCGAGTCCTTAAACTCTTGTATTTTTTAAATGAATCTTTTAACTTTTAAGTCTAACTGTCGTTGAGAAAAAAATTAACTATCCGAGTCAATTATGTGAGTTTGTAGTGCGCCAGTAATTGAATAGGAATGTGAAAGAATACTTGACTAGTAGAAATTTCTCAACCAAATGTTTTAAACCTTGCTTTAGTGTAACAATTATTTTAGCCTCTCTTTTTTTCTCTCACTATAAACTAGAGTTTTAGAATAAATTTAGTTAATCATTCACTAATTTACCAATATATTTTAATTTTAATTTGGAATATACAAGTTTATAGTTCATTTAACAAATAAGAAAATATGAGTTCATTTCAGCACACGGTTTTAAAGGAATACGGCCTGTCGTTATTTTAAGGAAAAAATAAATCCTCGTAAGCATCTGTAAACCGAATACATGTTTTTAATAAGATTTTTTATGCGTCAGAAATTTCTTTTTTTAATAAGTTGATTCAAGTTATCTAGGTTTATTGAACTGTGCGTCTTTAAATTAAAGACGTAAGACGGCTTGATTAAAGCTAAGAAAATGTTTTAGACAGTTTAATATTGTAAGTTGACGTTTACAATATGAAAATAGCGTTAATTGCCACGAGAATATTTTAAATATTTTACTTTTTTTTTTAAATGCAAAGTATAACTTTCAAATTGTGAATAAAATAATAATCGTCTATATATTCAATAAAAAGTATAATAAACATTTTATGTGTAATTATTTTGAATTCATCTAAGGAATATAAACAAATAATTGAATCCGTTTATTTATTTTATATTTAAGTGTAACTTACAATAGAAATCCTACTGAGAGATGTGATTTTAAAATGCCAATTTAAGTAAATCAAAACACACCAAACTACTTATGAAATAAATATCCCAAAATGGTGATCCATGAATTTTTTTATCCAAAATCTGTTCGTACAAAGTTTGAATCAACAGTTTTTGGAGTTATAGTATAGAATTAAACTTTAAATTCTATGAGAATAAATTAATTAATTCAATACTAAATCATAAAAATATCATCTTTTTTTGTAAGGCAAGAAAATAGTATCATATTAATATTAGAAACTATCGAATAATAGTCACTTTAAATACTTGACGTTATCAAACAATGAAACTAGATCCTCTCTTACCTTCATGCTGTTGCAGTAGAAGAAAAAAACAACAATATTAGAATAGAAAAAATAAAGTAGAGATAAAAAAATAAAGAGACAAAGAAGATGTAGAGAAGATAGAAAGAGTGGAGAGGATTCAAATCCTCAAACAATAGCCATTTTAATTTTCCAATTTTAAAATGCCAATACGTAATAAAAAAATAGTTAAAAATATTATTATAATTGTAGAATTTAAATGTTTAGGTTATTATGATATAAATGCAGAGTATTCACTATTAATTTTTGTGTATCAATACATTTAGGATCTCTCCAAAATCACATTTTTTATGTTCACAAGCACATGTAAAAAAAATCGATTTTTAACTAACAAGAATGTGTTTAAAGAATAATTTATAGAGTACACGAGCACATAGAATATTTAAGAAAGATAAATGCATTTGAAAATTTGCTTTGGATAATGATTCTACGACCAACGCACAGATCCTTGTGGACAAGTCCGAATGAAAAACCTTAATGTAAAGATGCAAGAAGAGCAAAGCAAAATGGAATTTTCGAGATCCGAAGTTTATCTATTGACCGATCGAAGCCAACACTGGAAATACCTTTCGGTTTCGGCCAAAATTTAGTTTTGAATCTTAATCTTCAAAAAATGGTCGGCAATATTTTCAAGGACAAAATCTTTGCTAGGTTTCACTGAGTAGACCGACCTAATCATGCCAGCGGAGAGTACTTGAAACGTGAGGAATTTCACCGATTCCTTGTCTGCAATTTTATCCACAACAGTAGTAACTGATAAATGTTATCCAAAAACCAAGGTGACAGAAAGATATGAATATAAGACTATATACTCCTGCCACTTTATGATGCTTAATTATACCTACCGTTCAAGTTCATTGAACACTGCATGCTTTTACTTCTAGTGAGTCACTGACACACAAGCTTACAGCACTTCAGAAATTTATCATATCAAATGGTTTTCACATCTCTTGAATTGTCCACACTATGACACTATGCTAAATAAGAAAAATAATTGAGAAAGAAGGTTTATCCACGTGAGTGATGATGCAACGAGAGAAAATGTAAGTTAGAGATTTAAGTGTCCTAAAGTGGAAATAACTTATTTTAAAAGAAAAGTGTGTTTCTAATTATTAAATAGTTAACTGTTGAGATTTTAACTTTATAATTTATAATGTATGATCTCAATTATTTTAAATTAATAATTATAATTACGTTTTTATCTTTTGAAGATATACTATTTTGACTTTAGAAAAGTTAAATTTATGAAAAAATAGAATTATTATTATATAAGGATAGTTTTATGACGGCAAAGTGCTTATGAAATATATAGTGATAAATCAATAAGGAAGACAATTGGACTCATATCCAATGAATTTCCAGTTTTCCAAAAAATACTGATGATGAGTGTGAAAACTGTACTTTCTCAACAAAAAAAAAAAATCGAAAAATAGTAAGAAAAGTTTATAAGAAAAAAGCCTTGTTAATGTGAATCCTAGCCACGTGTTTGTACTTCTCTTTTCATTTTCATTTTATTTTATATCATATTTGTAAAAAAAATTTAATTCCCCTAATCTTTTGTGTGTATTTTACCCACACCAATTTCGGTTAAGGTTATTTTCTTAAGTCCAATTTTTTTGCATTGATTTGAATTACTCTATATATTTACACTGATTTGGGCCATTGAGTAGTATCATTTGGTTTAGGCTGCATAATAATGGGACCAACCTAGCGGGTCGGGCCGATATGTGAGTTTTGTAACATTTTTTTTTAATGTTTTCGGGGCATTTGCTTTGGGTTATGTCAGGGGCTTTAGTACAGAGTTTCTTTGGACTTGTATCTTTGGGTTGATAAATTCATGATCGAACTATGTAAATTGTTTGAACTTGTGATTTTGTTATCTCATTCAATTTTTTTAATTTTGTATTTATCTCTTAATTTAAATTCTGAAGTTGATTTAGCTGAAACAATATGCAAAACTTTCTTTTTAAAATGGATAGTAATGGGTGAGAAAACCTACAAAACAAAGATTTCCTCTATGGAGAGTGCTTAGTTGTCTCCTAAGGCGTCTCAGGTAGGTACCTCCTGTGGTTTTGGAGCACGACTCTGATTTTCATATTAGGAATTGTAATAGGCAAATAATCTTACAAATTAAATGCAACTTACAATCGAGTCCTTCAATAGATGGAAGATAGAGACATAATAGAGAAGTCAAACAAGGGTTAAGAATAGTGACATATGAAGATTGCCCCTACAATGTTATGGGTTTGACTTTTGAGGGATCGAGTTAAACGAAGTGGAAATCTTCTGTTAGAGAGAACAAAATAGATATTTGGTATGTTATAGAAAACAAATCTATCAAAGGTGGATCATAGTTTGGTGGAGAGTGTGTGTGTGTGTGGGGGGCGGGGGTTGTAAGAATTGTCAGCGGATCACAAAACCTTCAAACAATCTTTTTGGAGATCTCCTTATTATATGGAGGTATGAATGTTTGCAATTAAAGTACATGTTTACTTGTGAGGAATATTTAAGGCTATAAATACAGTAATATAGGATGTTGCATCACTTAGTGTATATTCAACTTCATTGTGACACTTTAAAATTCAATATATATGCCTTTTCACAGTAATCAAGGAAAATTCAAGAAGAGATGGAACCAACTTAGTGTTCCATACAACCTTTGGATTCGATCAAAATTGTATTACCAAGTGTTCCTACATGTCATGAGGAACTGTCTGTGTTCAGACATGTCAAACCGAGTTTTGGTGCACCATAGACTCATAGAGGGCCACCAGTTAGTGTAATTAATAGAGGCAACACTTTTGTTCTTTAGCCTTTAGTATTCTCATGCCTAATTATCAATTTCAACTCTGCTGAGTCCAACCTCCTTTACCATACTTTCTCCCTCGGTTTCATGTACCCCATAATTTGCTACTTTAACATTCCTTTGCTTCATTTCTTGCATTCTTGTAAAATCGGTGATTCTTCCAGCAACTGCATAAGTGCTAGAAATGAGGAGGGAATCTGTAGGATGCTCTGCATAAATGCTCTGCATAAATGCTCTTTAGCACATCTTTCACACACTTCCCTAATTTAACATCTCCATAGATTCTGCAAGCAGAAAGCAGTGTACGCCAAGCAGTAGCATCACCCTTTATTGGCAAGCTATCAATTAGTTTATGTGCTTCATGTAGCATTCCTGCTCGACCCAAGAGATCAATAAGACATCCATAATGCTCAACCTGTGGTGAAAACCCATATTCCTGAACCATGAGCTTAAAAACTTCCATCCCCTCAACCACAAGCCCTCCATGACTACAAGCAGTCAGAATTGCCAAAAACGTGACTTCATTTGGTTTAAACCCCTCCTTTTCCATCCTATTGAAAAGCCTAATGGCATTTTTTGGCTGCCCATGAACTCCGAGGCCCGAAATCATGGCAGTCCAAGATTTCACATCTTTATCTTCCATCCTCTCAAATATGTCCATAGCCTCATCTAGAAAGCCACATTTAGCATACACATCAACAAGAGCCGTTCCAAGAACCGCATCCAGTTTTACTTTCTGCTCTTCAACAAAACTAGCGACATGACGAACTACTTGTACTGATCCAGACGCAGGGCAAGCAGAGAGCAGCCCTGACAAGGTAGAAGAATTAGGTTTCATTCCTCGAACACTCATTTGCTCGAATGAAGCCAGTGCTTCTCCAACCATTCCATTTCTTGCATAATTCCCTATTAAACAGTTTCACAAGACAACATCCTTCTTGGCAACGCCATCAAAAACTTGACGTGCCAAAGAGATATGACCCACCTTTGCATACAAATCAATCAATGCAGTAATGTCATTCAAATTAGAACTAAATCCAATTTTGATGCAGTATCCATGGAGAGACTTCCCTACACCAAAGTTCCCTATGTAACCCGCAGCTGACAAAAGACTCAAGACAGTGGCAACACTGGCTTCAAGCCCAACCCAACACATCTTCCGGAACAAACCAAAAACCAAACAAGGCTGAGAAACAGAAACACACCCGCCCATCAAAGTGTTCCAAGACACCAAGTCATTTCCCTCAGGAAATTCATCGAAAAGCTTACGTGCATCTTCAATTCTCTTGCAAACACAATAAAAATGCAAAAGGGCATTCTTCACATCAACAAACACCCTATTCCCTGACTTCACTGCTACCCCATGAATCCCTTGCCCCACCCCAACTTCTGAAACTCGACCACAAGCCTTGAGAACCGTGATGAAAGAGAACTGGTCCAACCAAATTGCACGATTCCTCAGTTCGTTGAAAAAGGGCAAAGCTTTGTTGGGGAAATTGCTTAAAGAATAGCCTCTGAGCATTGCGTTGAACATGAAGAGATTTGGGGTTTGAATGTAACTGAAAATGGAAGCTGCGTAGTCCATGTCTATGATCGAAGCTGCGAGGAGCTTGCTCAGAGTGAAAGGAACGTTGTCGAGACCGGTCTTGACCATGTGGCCGTGAATTTGACGGATTTTGGAGGTGGTTTCGCATGATTTCAATGCGAAAATGAGGTTGTGGTGCAATGAGGGTGCGTCCGAAGACAATATTTTTGCTGTGTGCCTTGGCCAAAATGAGCTCATGAATAAGCACTCGCTGAAAAAAAAAACGAAAACCTTTTGTTTTGGGTTTAGAGGAAGAAGCAAGGCTAAGATGGCCCCTTGAAAAGTCTCTAACACATCTTCTTTTTAACTTATTTTTCATTATTGGCTAAAATTTATTAAAAATTAATATAAATCATACAAGTTGCTTTTCTTATCTAATAATTATCATTCATAATTTTATTGTTTTTTTAAAAATAAATTTAAGTCAATTAAAGAATTAAAGAGAGTGTTTGAAGGAATGAATTATATGATATCGATAATACTCCTTTTAAATCAATGCACATGAGATTTAATTATTGAGAAAGTATACTTATTCCATTTTAGTTCTCGAATTCTCTTAAATCTAGAAGTCTCTAAAATATTTGTACGATAGCAAATTCAATTTTATGTTAAGACTTTGTTTGAATAATTTTTTTCATAAGTGTTTATATGATGAAAGAATACAAAAATAAAATAAATTAAATCTTTTATTAATTACTTCAATATATTTTAAATAAAAAATTATATAGATAACATTAGATAGGGATATAATTTTTTGTATTGATAAGAAATTTTCTAGTTTATTAATATTTTTATTATAATTTTATAATTTAAAATTGAATAAAAATATAAAAGTCACAGAGAAATGAGAAAAGTGACAAAAAAATTACTCTAAAAAATTGAGTGAAAATACTCATACTCATTCTCAAAATTAAGTGAAAATTGAGAGACAAAAATTTAGTATAGATAATACTAATCAAGAGAATGAAAAAATAAATAAAAAATAAGAATCTTACATTCTTACTTCCTAAATTATAAATATTTTAATTTATATAGAGAATAAATTTATCTTGTAAGACCCACAAAGTTAATGATTCGAATTAATGTCGTCACCAGAGGCATACATGATTGGCTTATACTAAAAGAAAAAAGTCATAACCCTAATCCTACTCTTAAGTGAGACATTGTAATCAAAACAAAGTTAACTCACATATAATCATAATTGCTTAAATTAAACAACACTCAAATATTATCATGTGGTCTTTAATTTGCATGCATAGTGTTACATATGCACTTGCGCAAT
Organism: Glycine max; assembly: GCF_000004515.6. Taxonomy (NCBI): domain Eukaryota; kingdom Viridiplantae; phylum Streptophyta; class Magnoliopsida; order Fabales; family Fabaceae; genus Glycine; species Glycine max. The sequence continues at coordinate 7,273,954 of NC_038251.2, read as the reverse complement.
ATAATGTTGCGTCAAACAGATGCTGTGCAACAACGTGACATCCACGAAACAAAAGTAACCTAAATGAAAATTTATATCTATCTTGATATGATTATAGGTATCAACAGCTGCACGTGTGATTTATAAGCCATGAACCAGGAACATTCAGCATCCATGTTATAAACTGAAAGCTTATTCTCCACATAAGGGGAATTTCTGAGGATATAAGGTGGTCCGAGCCATCATAATTCTAACTAATCTTTACATGATATGATATGTAATGGAGTGTAAATAATTGTTTTTTTTTTTGTAAATTAAAAAAATCGAATGCATGTCACATAAAAATTAAATTATTTCTCGTATGTGCACTCATTGTAGTCAGAGGGTTAACTGTTTTCCGTATCCATTCTTGCAATTGTTCTCTTCATTTCCTCATCAGCTTTATGGCATCTATAGATCTGCAATATTAATTACATTCATGGGAAAGACTCTTATATAAGTATAAACAAGCATATGCTTAAAATTTAATAGAGTAGCATCTTACGTAGCCAACTAAAGATAAAACAGAACCTGGCCTTGATCTAGTAGTCCATATGATTCCTGCTATTGGGTCTCTTGCTTTATACAAATTTTGTTTAGGCTGAAACATTAAAGAGAAAATTATATTTAATATATAATGTAATAATGTTAATTAGCATTAAAGAAACTTTCATCTTGTAGAATTTCATTTACCTTTTGTCTTAAGTCTTATTTCAATTGGAAAGGTCAATTTCCATTGGAAGCCTTGAACAATGTGATGATCAATCTTTTAGGCTTAATGAAAACCTTAAATTTCACTGGCATTATCTCTTTGTGAAATTTTGGTATTGCAGTATTGCACATCCGTAGTTTTCCCCTTGAAGATCGTGGGACGTAACATAAAAGGGCATTGGCTTGGACTCCTATGTTCTTAAATTCAACTTCTTCGAGAGAGACAAAACTTGCCAGAAAGAAGGTCAAGAAAAGAAATTTTCAGATTTTAAAAAAATAGTTGAGGTTTATTACTTTTTCCTCTAAACTGAATTACACACTTTAGGGAAGCCAAATCCTGACAAAATTGGTGATACCATGAATTTTTCTGTGTTGGAATGGCAAGTATAAGTAAAGAAGTCTTATTAAGAATAACAATATGCAAAATGACCCATACACCAAATATTTTAAGGTCTTGGATTGAATGTGATGTTTTTACTCCTCTAGTATTTCTCAACAATTGCTCTTGAAAAGGAAATTATTTTCTTGAATGATATATTGTACTACGAATTTTCTTAGAGCTGCAAAAACTATGATTAATTCAAGATATTTAAATATGAACTGAACGGCATGGTATTTTCTTAAGTATTTAGTGCTGCTCAGAGATTTTTTTATATATATTCTGGAAAAAATGATAATTTTTTTTTCTCATTATGATGTCCCAGGTTTGTTTGCCAAGTGGATGGAGATTATGTATACGTATAAAGGGAAAATATATATACATAGAAATATGATTTGCAACAATGTTTTCCTCGTTATTTAATAATTAATACTACGCAATACAATTTTGAAAAAGGGGCAAATTATGTAAGAATTGTGTGTACGATAATTAACGCTTAATTGACTTCAGATTCTGTGGGTATCCAAAGTAATGGTATTTGAGACACAAAAATAAAATAAAATGAAGGTGCTTGAGACGCTGAAAACATGGTTAATTGCACATTTTCGATAAGGAAAAAAATGGAAAAGGTTTTCACATTATCCATCTTTTAAGTGTTTGAAAGCTACCGCACGTTTCAAGTTTTTAAATGATTTTGACATTTATCACCATTGCTCCCTAAAATTTCAGCAGGGCCATGTTGAAGTTCCAAAAGGTGATAGATTGATCTAGCGCTGTATAAAACAATAGTTCAATAGAGCACAAATAATAGAAAAACATATCCCGAACATGAGAAAATAGACAAAATAACTAACGAGTTATTGTTCGGTATAATTGAGCTATGAATGGATGGGTTAGCAACCCGGCAAAAGAAAGAGAATCTGAAATAGCATAGCCTTAAGAATACAAGGGTCACATTTTTTCAGGGTCTATAATAGACGAGCACTTCACATGCTGAAGATATAAGCCATGGGACCCCTATTTGGGATACGTCTAATTATACTTTAATCAAATCACTAGAAGGCCAAAATGTTGCCACATCACTTGTCTTCAGGATGCAGTTTCAACTCCATAATACTAGAACACAAATATTCTTGGTGGATTCTTTGAAAATTTCCCTTGTATTTTATGCCCCCAAAAGAAAAGAAAGAAATACTAAAATTTGGGGGTCAGCTTCATAATTTGAGGGGTTCATGTGCTCCACGTTAGATGATGTCAAAGAGCTATACCAATCTCCATCACTATTTCATATGGCTGAGGTTTGATTATCCCTCTTTAAGACAAGAAAAATAGAAGGTCTAAAGACAGAAGAAAATTACTTAAACAACTAATTAAAGAATTGATAAAGGCACCTTTGGAAAAGGGGCAGTAATGACCCTATGCTGATGCTTATTTGGCAGAGGGAATAAAGCAAAACCGCCCCATTGTCTTCTAGAGGATAATAGAAACAAACAAAGCCTTATCTTTGTGTATTAATATTATATAATTAGATTTTCACAATTTTTTTTTATTAAACTTTATACTAGAGCATGCTCAAGATCGCAAAAGTGGCAAAAGAGAGAAGGAATCATAATCTTACGACATATTAATCTTAAAAAATGTACCTCTTTTAAAAATGTACCCAAATAAATAATCTTGGGACATATGTAATTTTATATATAGAAATACTTCCGGTCATGGGTTCCACCTTCCAAAATGGAGAGCATTTCTTAACAACCAATAAGGTGATGCATCATATTGCATGAGGCAGAGCCACAGACAAGGTTAGCCTCAATATAATCTCTCTTCAAGGACTAACTCCTTTATTTTTCTTTACATGGAAGAAATTAAAAATTAGGAAGTTTTTACTTTTGGTTATGTGAATTTCATGCTGAGTTCATCAAAAATAAAAGTTAAAAGTTAGGACAAACTTTAATATCATATTAAATTTCAGCTTAAAATTAATTGACATTAAATAAAATTATTCAACAAATATATATACATTTCACACCAAGGTGATGTGTGACTTACTAACACAATCTGTTATTCAATTCTCAATTTTAAAAATGATGATCATCTCAATTGTCATTTTTAAGGAATATAGTCGTATCTAGGAAGCAAACAAAAGTGAAATTAACTTTACATAAGCGACATACAACATGTATTTCGTATTTGATAATCAAAGCAATTACACTGAAACTAGAATTTATTCTTCTGCAACATCTTGCATTGAAAGAATGAGATGGCTTTTGTCCCTTGTCTACCTAAAATAAGCTCAGTTTCCCGTCACAGCCACATGCATGCTAGTTGCTAGAATCTGACTACTGACTAATGGTGGGGTAAGTGGACGTAAGCATAGCCATTTGATTAAGACGTTGGGTTATCTTCCATTTTTTCCACTTGAATTCTTTTCTTCCCGTGTTGTTGTATTGCTGATTTTGCAGCCCAATTGTTTGGAAAGTGTGTTGGTCTCTATCTTCTGCAAAATAGGTTGCCTTTAATGTTCAAACTTGAGATTCCAGAATGCCTTTGTTTAGGTGGTGGATCTCCCTTTAGACACTTGAAGCAAGTTAAAATCCCAACTGTACTTAATGGGGATATTGAAATGATTTCCACAGTATAGGGATATTCTTCACCCGCAAAGGGTTGAAATCAGGACAAACACAAACATCCAGTTCATCAAGCTTTGGTATTCCCATGGTGCTACCTGTTTTGTTTTAAAGAAAAGGAACAAAAATGAGCAAACAAAATATTTAGACTGGAATGGGCCATTATGTACTAATTCTATATAAAAACTAGAACTTAATTTCTACTGTTATTAAAAAAAATTCAACTAATAAAAAATTAAGATACATATAACTTTTAAAATAGCCAGCTGTTATAGAAATTAATAAATTTATTATGGATGATGATTTTTAATTTTTTGACCATGTAAAAATATTTTATATTATTGGTATGTATATTATCAAATTTTAAATTTACAAAACAGAATACTTGAAAATATTTCATTAAAATATATAATTAGTTAATTAGAAATGGGTCAATCTCTAAGTTACACATATATCCCTCTTTAGAATGATATACATGCTCGCTCGTTATCATGTAAGTTAAGCATTATAAGCTAAGTAACTGATGTAATGATGAAAAAGAACTTTATAATCAATGATTTTACCTTAATCTTAGTGCCAGAGGAAGCAAGAGAAATTGAAGAGGAGGAAGTTGATGCTGATGAGGTTGCAAGAGCAGACAACCCCACATTGTAAGTCATGGATTCATCAGGCCGAAAGAGACCGTAGTTTCTCTCTGAGGTTGGTCCAGGCTTCAAGTCTTCATTGAACAACGCAAACAAGTACACTTCCAACCTCATTCTAGGATTCAAAGGTGTCCCTTCACCCGCCATTTGCCTTCTCAACAAGTTCCTGTTGTAAGTTGCAGCATTCATCGGCGTGGCGCCGACCTCATCAGCATCTCCTTTTGATGGCCAACCAGTCTCAGAGACCCTAACCTCTATTCCCTTGAACCCCATTTTAGCAATGGCAAATGAAACAGCATCTACCATAGCATAAAGCATGTTGTCATAGTGGAGATTGGTGTAAGGGTCAACCATTCCTGCATTAGGATTGAACATCACATAGTTCAAGGAAATCCCATTAGGGTCATCCTTGAACGCAAAGTAGGGGTATGCATTGATCCAAAAGGGGGACTTGGAGCTTGACAAGAAGTTCAAAAACTGGTACATGATCCCAGAGATTTCACTCTTGAAACTACCAGCTGAAGGAGGGTAAGATTGATCAAGCACTGCTAAGGAACTTGGTGTTGAAACTTTGATGTTTGAGTAACCTAATTGAGCTAGAGCATTGTGAATGTTCACCACTGCTGGCACAAGGTGCTCAATGAGAGTGATGTCATCATCAGTGAAGACCTCATTCCCAACCTGAACCCCAGTGATCTTTGTCTCGGGTAGGTACGGTATGATGCGGCTGTTCACCCATTGAAGTGCTTGTTGAGGATCATCCAACTGGCTTAGTATTTCATTCTCCACCGTCACAATTATTTCAATGTTTGAGTTGGCAAAAGAAGTCAGAATCTGCGGATTGGTATCATAGATTCTTGTTTTTGTGAGGTTAAGGGTGCTCAACAATTCAACGACTTTGTCTGGTTGTGGCAAATTGTTAGCCACTTGGCCATAGTTGATTCCGAAAGATTCAACACCTAGAAAAACTCCAATACCTGTGATTGGTTGCACAATTAATGGAATAATGTGTTAGAAAATAGTACTATTCAATATTGCTCTAATGGTTTTAAATTGCAGTCCGTAACTGCAATTGCAGTGGTAACGTTAAGGTATTTTGACACTCCGCAATCCATCATGATCTCAATTGCAGCTGCATCAGCCGCATGTCCGCAATGTAAAGATTTTCTGGTTCACCGCAACACGATCGCAACCGCAATTTAAAACCATGTAAATACAAGTTATAAATACATATGCAAGAACAAAAAAAGAGGCATAGAAAAAACAGAACAAACAGGGTACCTGCTGAGAGAAAAAGTGCGAGAAAAGCATAGCTGAAAACCAATTTTCTGATGAATGTAGCCATTGTGAGCAAGGAAGAGAATCTGAGGTTGTGGAATAGATATAGAGGTAATTACATGGAGCAGAATTCCTTTCTTTTCTTGTTTGAAAATTTTGGAGGCAGAGAGAGACAAGGTAAATGAGAGGATTTGTGTTTGGTTCTTATTTTGTTATAAGGGGCTTTAGCTTGCCTTAGTAGTATTACCCCCTGGGGTCTTTTTTCGTTTGGCTTGGTTTCCTTATTTATATATTCTTAACGCTGCATTCTTTTGGACTGGGTTGTCTCTTTCCAACACAGGCAACTTCCATTTTCCCTTTGACCTCAATACCCTTTAGCCACTTTCTTCAAACAAAAGCAAAGGGAAATCCCACTGCTTGGTTAAACATTAGACCCTTTGAGGCAAGTTGTAGGATCCCAAAATTTGAGGTAAGGTGAAATTTAGACCACCTTAATCATCAGAGATTCCGTATTGAATAAATTCATTTATATGTATACACTATAAAGTTTTTTTATTTTAGGTAAATGTTAACATGTACTATTAATACATTAGTTAAAAAAAATGTGCAAAATTGTGTTACAAATAATTTTTTTCCTTTCCTTTATGATTTTTATGATAAATATATTTTTTGATTTTTAGTTCATTAAGTAATATTCTAAGGTATTGATTAACAAGATTATTTATTTTATTATGGCACTGTTGGGGTGCCGTGCAGATATAGTGCCTTTGTGGGAAAAGGAAATAATAGGTCTGCTGGAACTGACTCTTTTTGACTTGGAGATGCCCTCCATGATGAAAATTCCGAGCTGTTTTGTGCAATTGGGTCCTTTTCTGCGCAGTATACACAATCACATATCCGTGTAAAATGTACCATTTTCAAACAAAAGCATTGATCATGTACGTCTGACTTCACAATTCCATTTACTAGTATTTAGATATTCAATATTTTAATTAGATGACATCCATAAAGTTTTAGTTTTGAAGAAAGTCGTCTTTAGGTTTCATAGTTTTATTGAAAGTAACGTTTAAGAAATATAGGGGTATTAGTCAAGATTTTTAGGCGCCAAACTATTGTGTTGTTTTAATTAAATGGATAAAAAATTGTATTGGTATTTAATTGAGAACGATATAAAAGTTATCACAAAATTTAAATTATTAATAGTATATTCATATGCATGTAATTAGGTTATAGTAAGGTTTTAAAAAAGGGTTCAAGCGATTATTATTTTGGGTGTAATGTCAAACATTTTCAAGTTTGTCTCTTAAAACAAAAAATTTGGTAAGTTTAAGTGCGGTTGCATCAACAACATTTGTTTACAATATCAAAGGTCACAATGAAATTATAAATACAATTTAAAACCTTAGATAATAGCAATATGTACACAAAGATAAATTCCAGTGAATCATTGAGAAAGTGTTAGAAGAAGAGTATTAGAAGATGTGTGGCTAATGTTTTTCTTAGTTTATTATTAAAAAATGAAGTGGAAATGTCCTGGAAAAGAATATCCACCATCCATATATTGATCTTTAGTTGACAAAAATCACTAGCACAAATAATTTTATGTAGTAAAATTTTTCCTCCTACAACACATACATAAATAAATATAAGCAAAAGAAATATATTTTAGACTTTAAAGAATTTATGCTTTAAACTAAAAATGAAAAGTTGATACAAATAGTTCGAACATGAAAAGGAGCTAGGTAGCAAATGAAGGAATGAATAAATAGAGAGATGCAAACGAGTCACTTCGATCAAGTTGAGTGAATATTGAAGTCCAAATCAAATAAGTTTTGTCATGTTAGGTCAAATTTAATTAGGTCGAGTCAATTTTTGAGAAAACAAAATCAAGTTGAAATTAATCAAAACCAATTTTATGAGAAATGATGGTTAGTGTTGACAAATGACAAGTAACTAGTTAATAGTTATTATCAAATAAAATTATTTTAAGGATTTTTTTTGTTACATTGTTTTAAGGATTAATTCAATTACTAATTCATAAATTTAATTTATTTAAATTAATCCTTAATTAGAATGATGAAGATGGTGTTCTCATCAAGGAACGCATATTATATGCAAAAGCTTAGTAACTTTTGCTTCAACACTAAATGAGTGATAATAGATCAATAAAAGGATTAGAATTCTCTAAATCCGGCAGTAAAAAAAATTCTCTAAATCATCTTCACAAAGTAATCTAAATCTAATTCAATCTCGATTTCAGTTATATCTCTTTTTTTTTTCAGAAGAGAGGAGATATATCTCGTAATTAATCATCGCCGATCAAAAAAAAAAAATCTCGTAATTAATGAACAACTTACTTCCTTCAATTTGATTCCAATAATTTCTGGACATTCAACTTTTTAAATTTTTTATGAACTTAATTAATTAAAAAAATTATCTCCTTTTTTTTTAAAAAAAAAAAGCTAGTGAAATTTTTTTATCTCCTTAATTTAAACAAGCTTTTGGCACAGGAATTCATAGAATCGCACTATAATGTGTTAAATATTATTCCTAGGATATTAACAATTAACTATAGAAAGTTTCTTCAAGTTCTAATTCATAATTTACCAATTTCCAATTGTCAGTGAACTTAAAATCAATTTTTGGATGGCCAGTTCAAGAAAGTATTAAGAGAAGGAACTATCACTCAATTGCAATATAGTAATTTACATTAAGATGCAAGAAAGAGAACTGAAAACGACAATAATTGAGAAAGAGAACGAATGTCTCCCTTAATTAGCTAGAGAAAAACAATGATGAGAATCATATCTTTATTCTTCAATTTACAAAACCGTAACTTCAGATAAGAAATGAACTTCGCAGCCAAAGGTAAGTAAAGCTTTTTATATATTTTCTTAATATAATGTTGATAGCATTTAAACGGTAGTTATTGGACATCAAGACGTTCTACAACCCAAAAGTAACGAAAGTGTTGGGCATTTGCATGTTTACATAATTTCATGCACTAAGAGAGCAATTTAAGTTGCATATGGGCATTGCTATGGTACATGTTGGTTCTGCTATTGACATGGGTCGAAGCTAAAAATCTCAGAAAAACATTGGTCAGTCAATCTGTCTGTTTTTCTGTTGTGCAACATAGAAGATGCCAGAATGAATTAAATAATGCTATATTAGAATGTGAAAAAGAGAATATTTTTTAAGTAATGCTATATACAAATAAATATCATTTTTCATGAACGTTTCTAAACTTTCTCGTGAGTCATTAAATGATTTTTAATTATAGTCTAGATTCTGCACAATTTCGTAATGGTTTGTGGAACGACCATTTTCTTAATTATTCTCAATGAGAATCATGCAATACTGTAGCTTATATATTTTTTATATTTGCATATCAAGCAAAACATTATTGACAAAAGGTGCCATCTTACAGATCCAATACAATTTCAAAGATGATATGGCAGAAATCTGATAAAGAGAATAAGAGAGAGAATCATCACCGACGTTAAAAGCAATAATGGAAATTAATAGTCTTGGTGAACAGAATATATATATATATATATATATATATATATATATATATATATATATATATATATATATATATATATATATATGTATGTATGTATTCATGCATGCATCGTTTATTCTTGTTTGTACTTTATATCTAATCATTCATCAATCAACGACATGCTAAAAGATTATAAATTTTGTGATACCGCATTTAAGTTAGATGCCAGTTTGGAAAGTTCAAACACCAGCAAAATCTTCTTTTAAAACAATGTGTATTTGATTTATGATTTTTTATATGTAAAAATCAAAAACATATTTAATTTATGATTTATTCAACTTATGGAAGATTAATTTTTATTTAAAAAAAGTAAAAAAATAATTAAGATGTATATTTAAATTAATTTTAACTAACTATCATTAGGTTGATTTGAGTGGAATGGAATTTCCATCTCTTAAATAAAGTCTCAATTTCAAATTTTTGTAGAAAAAATATAGTTGAGAAAAAAAATTCATCTAGCGCATTTTAGAGGGAAGAGACGCAGATGGAGTTGACAATAAACATTTGGTAACACTCAGTTATGATGGGGTTAATTTGAAAATTTCAACAGGTCCTACGACTGTATTTGGGTGAATAGAGTGCTTTTTTTTTTTTTTTTTTTTAATTTTGTGTCCATAATGTAAAACAGAATAGTATTTTTGTTGGCTAACTCACGATAGATTTTAGGTAGGTAAAAGGTAACTTTGATCAACCAATCTTAGTTTTTATTTATTTATTTTCATTTTATTTTTTATCTATTTCTTTTAAACCAAACAATTTAATATTTTGTTTTATTTTCACTCTATTTTTTTCTAATTATCTCTCTTCTATTTCTACCTATTTTATTTATCTGATGATCACAATCAAACAGAGCATAACATGGATTAGTCAAATTTTCTACTAAAAATTAGTCATTAATAAAATTGATAAATAATTAACATAATAACAAAAAAAATAGTTAGGAGAATGATCAAATTAAACCAAGATAACTCTAAATTAAAGTATTACACATCTTATTCCGATAATTATATTATCATCTAACTAACAAAGTTAATAAAAAAATCACTTTAATTAGCTATAGACATGACTCACTTTCTATGAATGTCCACCTTTAATCCTTAGCCTAACTTCCCTCTAATCTCAGATTTGATTGTAACAAGGACCAATGCAGTGGTGATAATGCCTCAAGTGTATTTTCTCGCTAGTACTAGAAATATCCCGTAGAAGAGAGGAAAGACACAGGCTTTTTTTGTTGCAAAAAACTTGTGTTTTTTTCTCTCCTTCATAGGTAGGACAATTGTGATGTGGTGGGGATTAGGGAAAGAACGAAGTTGAGTGAGTCTAGATTTTAAATATGTATAGCCTACTTTTTCAATAAAAAAAAGCCCTTAGTATGATTTTGTACAACTAATATAACTTCTTTTCTTTTTTCTTTTTTTTAAAAAAATTTCTATTTGCAATCCCCTCCCTTTTTACTCTTCAACTCCTATATATATTGAGCAAATTACATAAACACCCCTTCAAGTTTAGACATATTTCATGTACATCCCTTACGTATTTGACCCCTACACAAACATCCATTATTTTGAAATTTCATTTATACTACTATCTTTTCTCCAATAACGGTGTTAATTCAGTTTACCTAGAATAGTCATGTGTTAGTCATATGGTCCTTTAAAGGAATTTTTATGACAAAAATATCCTTATTTTTTTTCTACCAACAGTTTAAATCTTACATTTAAGGAGTTCTTCATGCCTTCGTTGGTTTTTGTTTGATTTTTGTTGGTCAAATCGATTTCTTCATACCATTGTTTGATTTCTTCATGCCTTTGTGAGTTATTGATCATGAATTTCATTTACATTTGTACTAAAGGTTTCACAGTTTAACACAAATCGTAGTTTGTCTCACAGTTAGGTGCATTTTTTTGTTTCCTTTCTATATTTATTTGGTGCGTTTTCTGGGTTAAAGGTTTTCATTATGGGTTGTTGGATGTTGTTCTCTGATGTTGGGTAATGTTGTTGTTGTTTATTGTTTCCCAAATTCTGAATGATATATCATTGCGTTTTTGTTTAAAGGTTTTTGTTTGTTTCTTAAAGGATGTTCGAAAAAATGTCTCATTCAAAGATTGCATCTTCTAATAGTGTTAGTGGGAGTGTGATATTTGTGAAGAATAATCTTGATCTTTGACAAACACACTAACAACTAATTAAACAGATTCGATTAAGGGGTGCAAAAGAAATATATTTTAAGATAAGAGATATACGTGTAATATGTCCAAACTTAAAGGGAATATTTGTGTAATTTGCTCTTTATATTTTATATAATTTCTAAATCATCCTTGTCCCTTCCTTATTTCTCGACAACTCCTATATATTTTAAATTTTAATAATTTTCAATATTTCCTTTACTTTATTTTAGTATGTTTTTATTGTAAGATACTATTTTGTATGAAAGAATTTAACATTTTCACTTAAAATTATTTAGATTATTATTATTTAATTGTTTGATGCCTATGCGAGGTTTTCTTGAATGATTTGTAGGTTAATTAGAATGCACCGATACTGTAAAAACTTTTAGGCATATAGTAAAATTCGGCCTAAAACAAACACCAAAAAGCAGTCTTCGTTAGTGGATAAGGAATGCTTTCGGTGTACAGTAGACATCAAACCAACTTGTTAATTTGTTGATGTAGAAGAAAATTTTGTTTGCTTGTTTTTCTTCTTCTTCATTGATAAGGATATCCAATTTTTCCTGCACCAATTTAGCGTAATTAGGGCATGATTTTCTCTAAGGTGATATTTAGTTAAAGGAAAACTTTCATTTTGAACAAAATTATTTTTGTAAGAATAAGTTTTGCTATTTAAAAAAAAAATAATGCTCAACTTTTCTAAAAAAAAATATATGTTTACCTAAATTTTATTTATTTTGCTATCGATTATCACAAAAAAATTATTCTCATTTATTCATGAATTAGTATTATTAAGAATGTCCTGAAAAACAATTTTATTCTATTTTATCAAATATGAGAAACTTCTATTCTTATGTCACTTTTTCAGAAAAGGTTTAACATTTTTTATACCAAACGCCTTAAATACTTTACTGTTCCAATATTTAAAGTAATCTGAAAATTTAAGATTGCATGCATACTTAATTAACTTTTTTTATGTTATTATATTATAGGTGTAAAGTATTTATTAATTTTATTAATAATTAATCTTTAACATAAGTCACTTTTAGTTGAATTTTTCTTAATTTTCAATCATATTTTTTTACCCACAATATTTAAATCTAAAACTTTACTTAAAAGATTCAGTTTTAGTTTCACTAAGCATATTTAACCTTTAATTATTATATTATCTCTTAAGCAAGAACAGTCTACTCCAATTACAGCTTCCAAAAAGTCAAAGAATAACATATGAACTTGATTAGTTTAACTAATTATTTAAAAAAAGTTAAAACAAAAAAAATTAACTTATCAATGGATATAAACATTTCATAATCATCATCATAATAATAATAATAATAATTTCACAAATTTAGTAACACCGTATGCTACTAGCCAGGAGATTTATTACTATCCTGCTTCCTTCTGTACTGTAGACTGTAGTGTATCATTTATCTGAAAATCCTAAGTGCATGCCCCCGTCATCCTATATCCTGTATACGGGTCAATAATATTGATTCGTAAGTAAAACTGAATTTGGCGCGCGTTTTAAAAAAGACATGCTTAAAACACCAATATCAGTATCCATTTATCCAATGTTTTAGTTTGACACATAACCTACAAGAAAAGTGTATATACTATAAAGTTGAGAAAATCGATCTTGGATGACTACTGCAAAAGAAGATTTAGAAGTGTATATACTATATATTTTTATTGAGAAAGGGATTAGATGCTTAATTTCTAAGTGATCACATGCAGAAAATTTGGACTATATATGTCGATCGACAATGATAATTATTTAACATATTACTACTTTCACTCGTGAATTGGTATTATTTATGAAATGATATATACCTTCCAAAAAACTTTGAACTGAAAAAGCAAGGGGACAGAATGAGAAGTCTACCTGTATATATATATATATATATGAGGTGGAAGGTACACATTATTTTATTTTTTTTCTGGTTGAAGTGTCATAATATGTTAAATCTAAATCAACAGAAAAAGTAGTGGGATATGTGCGTGTCATTGCTCAAAAACCTTGTTGCCTGGTCGGCAAGTTGTTTGGAACTTTTCTGGGTTCATCCATAGATTTTCTGAAATATGCTTAATATTTGGGGTCATGGACAGAAAGCCATTCTTCTGTTTTTCATTGAATGAGTTCAGTTTTGGCCAAAATAGGTGGTCAAATTAATGGAATGAAAAACAAGTATTCATGTTCTCTTCCACAAAAAATCTTGCTCGGATCAGACAACCACCCTAGCAAAAAGTTATTTGCTCCCTCCTATTAGAGATCGCTACAAAGTTTGTGGATGTGATTGATCCATTTCCCATTCCATGCAAATGAAAGGATATCATACAGTAAACCATATAGAGACATATACTGAGACACAGTACTATAGATTATAAATTACTTTCAACACAACAGTGTAAAATGTTACGCAATTATGTATGTGCATATATTCGTTTAGCTGTCACATATTTTAATAACAAAAACATTTAGCATGTTATCTTATATCACAAAATTTCACATCATTCCGAGGCCAAAGAGAATATATTAAACATCCTCCTCTTTAATATTAAACAATATGAGGTATTTTAATGACAAAATCATGACGAACAATCAACACCAATTAAAATAAACAATATGGCTTATTTTAACGATGACTAAACATTTGAGGTCGGAATATTAGCATCCACCTTGGGACTCATGCCACCACTTTTACCTCTTAACAATACTTGAGGATTTGAGGTGGATACAAAGCATGAGACAGGTAAATTCATGTTAAATCTTTTACCAACTGCGCATGTATACTATACTGAGAAACGCCAATGTAAATTCATGTTACGGAAGCCAAAGATTCGTTTTTGTTAAAGTTAAACGTAAAAATATAAGAAATAAAATAAAATTACAGATATATACGGTGTGTTACGTGTGTATTAAAAATTCTTGGATTTCTTTTGTATAAACTATAAAGATTCATATGTACGTCATTGTTTTTTAGCGTTCTCATTACCCACATTACATAAAGCAAAGTAGATTATGATCATTAAACTTATTAACTTGTTAAACTTATGTTGATCAATCATTCAAATAAATTTCTGAGTACAATAAAAGCAAAGGGAAGGAAAGACTATAATATTCGAAAATCAGCGAATTCCTGATGAAGTGATCGATATCGCTTTAAGAATGTTCCGGAAAAAGAATAGATACATATAATTAGCAAACATTTCTTCAAAACACATTATTTGGAGGTTTTTTACAATATATTAGCAAAATTCTCATCTGGAGGATTTTTCAAAATCTTTCTAACATGTTAATTAGGTTGACTTAAACAACACATTCGAAATTCCATCTTACACGGCTAAAATCAATTGTTTCATGTTTGAATTTGTTTATCCACACAAGCATGACCATGACCACAGATTAAAAAAAAAAAAAAGTTTCACGCCTATGCATACCTTCCGACGTCGAATGGTGCATTATTAAATAAAATTGTACATAAAACCATGCACAATTCGACATAAGCCAGTTGAAAACATTAATGTTGCGCAATCATGCATGTGATCGTAGATAATTCAACATCATGTTCATGAGCATTTCACTAAAAAAAAAAAAAGAACACCATGTTGAGCAACTTCTTGTTAGGCTTGCGAATTAATATGCACGACCAGACATGCTCCTAAAACTTGAGATTTCTTCTCAATTATCTTAAAAATGAACGCTTTTTGCTATGTTTCTGTCCTAGTCATCCAAACTATTAGATATTTGTAAGCCGGATATTAGTTTCGATCTCTTACATAAGAAATAAATAATTCATTCATTAATACCAATGAAAATAATTAAGCTGATTAACTTTAATTAATATTATCATAATTTATTTTTATTTTTTTATAAATATTCATAAAATTAAATGATTTAAATTATGGTCATATTTAATTATACTAAAAAATTATTATGACTTATATTGTTAATAGAACAATAAATACATTTACTTAATTGCATGAAGAACTAACGAGCGAGTATCGTATTAATTGGCTTCACAATAAATTGTGAATATAATTTTTTTTAACAATTAATACATCTGAAAATGAATCTGTGCTTCTTATAATTAGAATAAAAAAATATACTAAGCTGTTTCTTATTAAAAAAAAAAAAAACTGGAGCTGCTATAATTTTAGGTGAAAATTAGGAATTAAATAAGTTTCACAAAATTAAAATCATGATAAAATTCACTAAAAATCTAAAAAATAATCACCCAGAAGTTTATCTTAAATCTGGTTATCAAAATAAGTTTCCTTTTGATGAACTTGCATTAATTGTGTGATTAAATTAGTATCATATCTAACGAATCCTTTGTAATATGTATTTTTATTCTATATTTTAGAGTTTAATTTTTATGTATTAGTGTAAATCAATAAAACAATCATGATAGGTAACTATGACATTTAAATTAATTATTATTTTAACAAATTTATGTCATATATGATATTCTGTAATTGATTGAGAATGTAATCTTTACATTATCATAACATAGATTATACTTTTTATTTTATTCAATTTTTATTGTAAATAGGATGGTAAAAAAAATTTCCGCATTCTTTAATTTAGACTTTCCACATCCAAAAATCATTTGCCTGTTGACTGATCCGAGTTAAGTGGCAAAAACCTCAAAACTTCCTTTCTGTCTTGTCCAGTGGATATTATGCAGTTTAATCTATCTAACATTATCCTCACCCTTACCGGATATAATGTTGTGCAAGGGTTAAAGTTTTGCATTTCATTTGTTTAATTGGTTGAATTATCAAATAATATTAATCATGGATAATTATAAGACATAAGCAACTTGTAAATATCTTATTGAGCTTTCTAGATGAATAGTTTGTAATTGGGTTGAACTGCTCATTTGATTGATACAGGTCTGGTAAAAATCTTGCATGTATGCTTGTTAGGTAGAAGACAATTCTCTCTCATTCTCAGTTTTTCTCAGATTTCTATCAAAACATCGACTAAGATAGATTCAATTTTTCTTGTACATGCATTAATTCTCTCTATTGGTTGGCATAGAACATGTGATGATTTTTGTCTTTATATTGGTTTTGATCTAAGATTACTATTAGAAAAATTATCAGGTATTATCACTTATCAACTAGCTGATGTGAATCGATAGATATGGTGTGCTAATTAATATTATGCTATTGGTTTTGTCCACTGGATAAGTGATCTTTCCTTGCACTTTAATTTGCATATTCGCTTTTGATCCGAAAGAGTGGAAAAAGTTGCTGTTGAAAATTTTCACTTTACTTACGAATGGCATCACCCTAGCCAGGCCTTGCATGTGATCTCACTGTTAAAAAAAGAAAGGCTTACGCACTCTAAAGGTCCTTTGATTAAAAGTGCCCACATTGTCTTTATCCGTATAAAATTAATTAAATTTTAATGAAATTACTCCAATATTTCAGCGGATACTTGATGTTTAAGGTTCTTTTTTTAAAATATAAAAATGTTAATACTCTATGAGCTTGAAATTAGTCTTCATTTAGAAAATTGATGTTGTCACTGTTGATTCGAACTTCTAATGCAATATATATATATATATATATATATATATATATACATGTGTGTGTAAAAGGAGGTAATTTGTTATATAGATTTCTATTATTCAAAAATGTGAATTAATAGATATAGCAGTAGTTTATTATGGTCAATATATGTACGTCTTCTTCCTTCTCCTCCCCGGGGAAAAGTTATATAAAAGAATTTGCATATATACTTTATAGGGAAGGCTATATCTTCAAATTCATTCGTATCAAATCCAAGGGAGAACTGCATGTGTATCAAATATACTTTGTTTGTTTGCTGATCATGAATGCTACCTTTTTTCTCCCCTTGATGCATCCAATGGAATATGAATATGCATGTGTAAGAGAATATTGAAAGAGATTATTTTTCGATAAAGAGCATGCTTTTTTGTTAAAAAGACAATTTAATATTTGGTTCAAAAGGAAGCATCGGTGGAGGGTATGGGAGGTACGCTATACGCATACTAAAAGGGAATTGTAACGCACATCACATGTTTATATAATTATATGTTTGCTCAAAGACAAGTTAAGGCACGGCAAATGTTTAACGCACATCACATGTTTATGTTTTCGATTGGATGTTTGATCACCTGATCTATTTAGAATATTTTGGGGGCGGAAAATGAAAAAAAAATGTATTTCAATTTTATTCTCTCTTTAATCTAAGGATAAAACTTGAGCCAGTGCTATATTTTATATGATTTATGTGTTATTTTTTAATCAAAATTGAAATTTTACTAAATAATCCGTATAACAAATTAAGGCTAACGTTAGTTTAGACTGGTTTCCTAAAGTAATTATAACAATAAAACATTAGTTTTTTTTTTCTCTTTTTTATCTAACCAAGCAATCAGAGAAAGAACTCAACCCTTTTTCTATATTTTTTTTATACTTCTTTTAGTATTAAATAACAACTTAAAAGTTTACTCAATTTTTACTTATTTTTTTCCTCTCGCTTGCCTGTTTCAACTTAGT
The DNA here is from genome assembly GCF_000004515.6 of Glycine max. NCBI lineage: Eukaryota > Viridiplantae > Streptophyta > Magnoliopsida > Fabales > Fabaceae > Glycine > Glycine max. Next base: position 7,256,027 of record NC_038251.2, on the reverse strand, counting down.
TCTTCCTTTTTTCTCACGTCCAATGATCCAAACTTGGCTAAAGTCACGAATGCTTAGCAGAAAGTAATACGGTTTCGGGACTCTTGGTCTTGGGCTCATTCGTTAAATTAACGGCGGTGCTCTACATAGGCTCAGTGGAGCTTGAACTTAGGTCACACTCACCCGGAGAGTATGACCCTTGATACTTATCAAAATTAAAATTGCTTAAGTAAATTTTTAAGTTTTGTTTTATAATCAGTTTTCATAAAACTTAAAAGTCTTTAATTTAAGGTTTCATTCACTAACATTTTTATCTCACTGTGACGTTACAAAAATATCGCTAAAGCAACACTATTAAGAATTAAAGACATCAAATTCTCAATTAACAAGATCCAGATCCAGCATAATCGATAGATAAACATAAATCTTTGACTAATGATATACTCTCCTATTTTTTTTTTACTTTGTTGGCTCTGTTTGTTTTTCATCATTGTCACCACTGCACGCATAATCTCTTTTTCACCTTCTCGACAACACTCATTCGTCCTCTGTATTTGTACTCTCTTCGATTGTACGCTAACACGTTCCTTACACCATCGACCATCGTGCCGTCCACAAGGACCGCAAGCACCAGGAACGCATCATGTAACAATTGAGTCACTATAACCTAGCCACAACACCGTGACCACGAGCTTCATTCATCCTCTTTGATCCTTTCATCGATCTTAAGGTTTGTTTAAATCAAATTAGGGTTTCAATTCTCCATTATTTGTGTTTATTACTTCAATCAAATTTCCCTATCGAGTTTTCAAATTTGGGGCATCCAGGATGACTTGGAAGTTATAGGTCATTGACCTATATCATACAAAGAGTACCCATAGTCATTCTCTTATAGTTTTTGCATTAGCATAAGTCTAAATGGCCATAGAATAACGTAAATAATTACTCAGTTGCTGAGAATAAGTATGGATGAGGCACTTTGCGTAGTATCAATTGAGATTTAGGAATTAGCTCCATTGTAGATAGGGGGAATGTTTTGTGAGTAGAAGATCCTTGGAAAAGAAATCTCTTTCGATGTTCTATTATTTCCAATCAAGAAACAAATTCACTTTTTTCTCTATTTTCCATTATGGGCTCTTCACATTAAACCATTGCCCTTTTTTCATACCTCAAAAATATAGGCTTTATATACTTAGTGATGTCTAGAAATTTTGTTTTTGAGAGATTTATAATTAAGATGTTTTTCCATTTCTCATTTAAAATTATATTGATGATCAGCACTATACATCATTTATGTGAAATATTTCAAGCTATTTTTCTTTAGATTTGTGAATCTCGTGATTCAATACGATTTACAATTCACAATTCAACAATTAGGTTGGCAATCCAGAATTTGAATTGCGATTTGATCACTAAGACAAATATGCCTCGCAAATATATAAGCATTCTTCTATATATTATCCTGCTATAGCTAATAATTGCTAATAAACTTTTTTATAATGACATTGAATAAAGAAAGTAAGAAACAGTAAAAGCTAAATTATTTATGTACAACTCTTCTAGCATTTTTCTATAATTTATCTTCATTTAAAAGTATTAACCCTAGGTCCCTGGCTATCTTTGTGTCTCAGAAAGTAAATTATGTTAAATGGGTTAAAATTAACCAGCTAACCTCAGAATCCTCCGGTAGAGGAAATAGAGCAGCAACCAATGACTTCTGATTAGGACGCTCTTGTGATTCAGATTACAAACATGTGAGGTGAGACACACTAATTCAATCTTATCATCATGTGTAAGCTGTCCTTTTATACAAGAGTCTGATAGCATTTGAAGGTTCTTATTTCTAATTAGGTCAAGGGACTCCAAAAATTTTGAAGTGTATGTTTTGAATGTGATTATTTTGGGGATTTTTTTTTTCAAGGGCCTGTGAAAATTACATACACTTAGCTTCATAATTTTTGCAGGCCTTTGACCGGACCTAAGACAAGAACCTTCAAATGTTATTAAACTTTTGCTTAGAAGGAGAGCTTACAAATGATAACGGGATTGAATTAGTGTGTATAGCCTCATGATGTTTGCAATCTAAATCCAAAAGCATCCTAATCCTAAGTCACTAGTTGCTTCTCTAATTCCTCTACAGAATTTTGAGGTTAATACTTTTAAATGAAGATAAATTATAGCAGAATGCTTGACGTGTTGTACATAAATAATTTAGCTTTTACTAATGTTTCTTACTTTCTTTCTTCAATGTCATTATAAAAAGGTTTATATGCAAGATAAGCTATACAAGGATAGCATATGGAAGAATGCTTATTTGCAAGACATATATATCTATCTTAGTAATTAAATAGCAATTCAAATTATGGATTGTCAACCTAATTGTTTAATTGTAAATTGTATTGAATCATGAAATTAGATGAAAAATTGCTTGAAATATTTCACATAAATTATGAAAATGGCTCAATATAATTTTAAACGAAAAATTATAAACATCTTGACTATAAATCTCTCAAAATTACAAAATTCCTAGTCATCACCAAGTATATATATGAAGCCTTTATTTTAGAAGTATGAAAATAAAGGGCAATGGATCAATGTGAAGAACCAAGAAAAGAAAATGGAGTAAAAGAGTGATTTTATTTATTGATTAGAAATAATAGAAAAGGGAAAGAGATTTTTTTTCCCAAGAATCTCCTATTCACAGAGGATTTCCCCGTTTACAATGGAACTAATTCCTAAATCTCGATTGATACAATATAAAGTGCCTCTTTCATCCTTATTCTCTATTTGGGGTCGATTAAACCACCCCTTACATGAAATTGTTATAGAAATCTCGTTATTTTTGGTTTCTCACTAACCATGAAAGAGAGAGAAAAGAGATACTACAGTCAAAATCTAAGATGCGTTGATGTCGGATAGAAATACACTGACCAAACTAGTACATTTTTATATTCTCTATTATTAAATAAATTTACGTGAGCCTTGTTTAATTACACGCATCGATCCTATTCCTATTAACCAGACCCACAAAAAAATTTATATCTAATAATAAAAAAAAGTTAAAAAAGAAAGTTCGTGGTATATATGAAGAAACTATCATTTCTCTTTTCTCTTACACTTTTTCAGTGTTAAAACTAACATTGTAATTCAAAAAAACTAACACTGCCTAATATGTAATGAATTGAAATAAAGGGCCAAATGAATGATGATACGCAAATTTTGTTGTGAAGCTGTATGACCATGGCATCATCTCGAAGGGAGGCAATTACATGAATCATCAAACGTTGTTCATTTGCATGGAAAAAGAATGCAAGAGAGTAGTAGTTTCCTTTGTTCCATTATTAGATGCAGTAGTAGCACCCATTAATTTCTTCTTTGGCTCAGCAATTCCTCTTTTTGAAGATGATGATTCAGCGTTTTGTCCTATCCAATCCGTGGAAGAGTTCTTCCCCGTGAGGCTCTAAACAACATCTCTGAAGTTCACAGCATCGGTTTGCACGTACCTCGTTTCGATTTGCACTATCTTCGGTGCTTCCATCTGAAGACTTTTTCTTAATTAATTGAAGTACTCTGTATGTGTGTTGTTAGAGTGTTGAGAAATAATGCATGTGGATGTGGGGGTTATATATAGTTCCGATAAGAAAGGTGTGGCCAAGAAAGAACGTCTCAGGTAGGGTTTCACACTGCCAAAAGTGTAAAGTTTGACATTTACGAGAGAGACAGAGAAGACAGAAATGCAGTCTAAAGAGATTAGTCGATTGAACCTTTGGAGTCTAAGTCAGCTAGCACGCATTAATATGGTCAAGTTGATTATTATTTATTACGGGGTATAACATGCAGGTACTAGGAAAGAGACTATATATATGATACAAATAATAATCGGTGTTTCCTTGCTTAGTCTCTCACTTGCCACGAAAATTCGGTTTTTATTTTCTTGACATTTAAGTCTATCATCATGTATTCAGTATCTGTAGTATAGTTGATTTATCCAAAAAAAAATGTGATAGAAATTTGAACTCATGTTCATGAATATAAGAAAAAAAAATCATCGTTTAACTCTCAGAAAAAAATACTCAGATTTACTCGGAAAAAAGTAAGTCATGTGTCTAAACGGAATTTGCTCCTTTAATTACTTTTTTCTTCTTCTTTAAGGTGTTATTATTTGGTTAATTTATTGGACTAAGGATGAAACTCTAGAAGCTCGTTCGATCATTCCTATATAATCCTAGTTGGAGAAAGCATTTGTCGCTAATCATTTATAAAACTACTTTTTCTTGGACTTTTGCGATGACGGAAAAGTAGGTCAATTGAAGACATTTCTGCACCACAAGAAAAAACGGAAAAGATTAAAATAATAAAATAACGAATGAAAAATATTGAAATTGAATATTTCGTATTCTTAGCCATTAACAAAAAGAGAACAAGATCTGCCATATGGTATGGTAACCTAAACATTTCAGAATATAGGGAAAAGAAAAACCTAAATGACTAGAGCATGGAATAATAGGAAAAATAAGAAACCTAAACGACAAAAGCATGATGAAATTGACCAAGCTAAGTGAAGAGAGATCACTGAATTGATTCAAATCTTAAAAAAAAAATATAAAAAAAAAACAAAAGAGAAGAGAGAGTACAAATTGAGAATTAAAACGGAGAAGTGGATAACAAACTACAATGAGTGGGGCATGATAAATTGAAAAGGTCATAACATGAGTGTTCTTTTTTTTTGGTGTGTGTGTGTGTGAATGAGTGAATTTGTTTGAATTTGTTATATTGATTGGAGAGTTCTCTTTTGTTTTCTTAAGATGACCTGAGAGTTCTGGTTGATTGGTCAATAGAGTGAAAGTTAAGATCACATGGAAAATTTTAATAAGATTTTTACCTGCACTTATTATTAGTAGTAAATATTACTAATTAGATAATACAATACCGGCAATAATTCATGGATTGCCATTATATATTTGTCGCTAAAGATGTATTTTGGAGTAGTGCTTGACCAAGAAATTGGAATGTTAAACGTTGAGCTTTTACAGCTTTTCTTAACTCCCAATCTATGATTTTCCAATTAGTGGTATTTCTGAAACAAAATTAAGCCAATACACAGCTCAAGATTATTACAGTCTTGCATTTGACTTATTCCATGTTTCTAGGGTCATGATAGTGTTTAATTAAGATGATTACCAATTAATTAATTTAATTATCATCTTGCCTTTGTTCCTTTCCATGTTTGTAGTGAAATCCAACTGCATGCCGACGATATCTTGTCTTCCACAAAGAAAACTGACTTTTCGTAGGCATGACTTAAACTGAAGTTGTTTATTGGACGAGTCATTACTGATTAAGGTTAACGCAACAAATAATTAATTAATTAAAAGGAAGGGAAAATGTGCGTATTCACCATATATTAATATACCTATTCTCATCATCTACTGGATCTAACGTGTTACAAAACACTCGGGCATTTAGGGAAAAGAAAACTAAATCCTAACTAGGGCCCGAACGATAAACTAACTAATCTGGGCCCAATTATTTTAGTATAAGGCATTTGAATTCTGCACTCCCAACTTGTATCTTGCACTTCCCATTTTATGGGTACGGACAAAAATAATCCTTTCACCAAGAATTTCTATTTTGGAATGGTCATCTCGAAAGGTAAAAATTAAATTATGGAATAATCCTTTCGAAATAGGGTAATACAAAACTATTCCGCCAAAACTATTCCGGAATGATCATTCTAAAAGATAATTTTTATCTTCCGAAATAAATATTTCATAATAGAAATAAGTATTCAAAAACTATTATAGAAGGTAATTTTTGCCTTCCAAAATGACCATTCCAAAATAGTACTTTTTGGAGCATTTATTTGTATTTTGGAAAGTAAAAATTACCTTCCATAATAGTTTTGTATCACTCTATTCTAGAATGGTCATTTGAAAAGGTAATTTTTACCTTCTCGAATGGAAATAAGTGTTCCAAAAGTATTCCAAAAAAATCATTCCACAAGATAAAAATTACCTTCAAAAATGACCATTCCATAATAAAGTACTCTAAAACTATTATGGAATAACCTTTCCGTAAGTCAAAAAAATCACTTTTGGAATGGTTGTTCTAGAATGGGCATTATGGAATTGTTGTTCCACAATAGATGTCCCTCCTTGCACCAGAAACCTGGCACGCAAAAGAAGGAGGGGGAAGGTGGTGATGCGATGTCGTGAGGACGGGCTAGTGTAGTGGAGGACGAGGTCGCTACCGTCGTAGGAGGGTGAAGAAGGTGGCACAGTGTGGAGGATGAGAACGCTATCGTCATAGGAGGGTAAAGCAGGAGTCATTGCAATGTCAGTATGCTTACGAGGGAGGTGTTGTTGTAGGTGTTAGAACTCTAATTAGTTTGAGGGAGATATTAGAGTATGTTAGTCTTTTCAAACATTTATAGGGGTACAAAATACAATAAAGGAGATGCGGATTCAAATGTCTAAGTCTTTCAGCGGGAACTGCTAGGGGCACCTAGCATAACATGGGAAATGTCAATTTTGTCCTTTTGTAAGCCCAATACGGATTGACAATTTGTGGGTCCAATATGGATTTTTTTTCAAAAATTTCACAACACTTTAACCAATTGGATTAATAGACCAATTATGTTATAAAATAATTAATGTCACTATATATAATACTAAAATTTTTAATATATATTTAATGCACATGTAAATTTACATAATAAATTTTGTGATAATTAATTTGTTTACATATATAAATTGTAAATAAAAATCATAGGTTTAATAAAAATTTACATATGTAAAAAAATACCAAATTTATTTAATTATGAATTGTTGTAATAAACATCTAAATACATTATTCAATTAAATATCAAATTTGTTTAATTTTCAATCACTATAATAAACATTCAAATACATCATTCAATTAAATATCAAATTTATTTAACTATTAATTATTGTAATAAACATCTAAATACAACATCCAATTAAATATCAAATTTTGTAAATAAAATAATGTATAAAAAAATTATAATTTAAAAAAATTCAAAATATACGTATTGACAATCTATATGATTCATTGTCAATCTGTATGTTTTTTTAATACGCATTTCTTCTTCTCCGATGACGAAAAACCGTTAAACTTTACCGTATATCTATAAACAATGCACGTGCACCACCGGCGACAACAAACACTTACAAAAGGATGCTAACGGAAGCAAGTTATAGCAAGAGAGTGCAATTTTACGAAAAAAGGCATTGCAAAAATGAAAAACTAATATGTTATTTGTAACCAAAAATACCAATAAAGGCATTTTAGGTATTTTGAAAAGCTGCTGGATGTACCAGCAAAAAAGCTGGGTGCCCCAAGCATTTCCCTCTTTCAGCCAGTAAAGCCTTCATGTTGGGACATGCTAGGTGCACCCAGCAACATTGCTGGTGCACCCAGTAATTAAGTGAATGGACAAAATTGCCCTTACGTTAAAAAAATAATTCTTCTTTCGGAAGAACCTTCTTCTGGAAGAATAATTTGTGTTCTACCGGAAGAACCTTCTTCCGGAAGAACAATTTGTGTTCTACTAAAAGAACCTTCTTCCAGAAGAACAATTTATTTTTCCGGAAGAAGGTTATTCTAGTAGAACACAAATTGTTCTTCCGGAAGAACCTTCTTCTGGAAGAAGAATTATTTTTTTTAACGCAAGGACAATTTTGTCCATTCACTTAATTGCTGGGTGCACTTGTTGGGTGCACCTAGCATGTCCCCTTCATGTCATGCGGTTGGGCCTTGGTCCACTATCGGTCTCGTCCAGGATTTTACTGAATAATTAATGCAAGTTTCTTTTTGGACGATTTGAACTTTCTGATAAAGGAATTAATTTTGCCTATATTTCATTTCAGTCAAAAAGATGAAATTAAGGAAGTATCTAGCGCAATTTAATTTATGTTTAGCTTTTTTTTATCCTTAAAATAAAAGTTATGCCTTATAGAACACCACCGAAGCCAGCTTTCCATCAATCAAATAGAGTGTAACCTGTGCCTTGTTACTTATTTATGTATTTTGGTCTTGCCATTTCTTATGCCCATTTATATATAATATGTTCTGTTTCGTTGACCAAAAAGAAAATCATACACGTGCAGAGTTGAGTTGCCCCTTCCATTCCATGGTTTGCAACTATAGTGGGAGTTGGGGTAAATTCAGTTTTTTTTTTTTTTTTTAAATCAAACCGTTTTAGGTTCTTATTAAACCAAAAATGCAAATTGCTTTATTAGAGAATCGGTTCAGAATTAAACTGTTTTTGAAGAACCGGCTCTGAATTAAATTGGTTTCAAACTGATTTCAATAACCAAACTTGATTTTAAAACCAGATAATTGTTTCATAAAACTGATTTTCAAACTTTTTTTTTTTATAAAACTGATAGCTAGTCACCCAATTTTTGTTTTTCGTATTTTATAAAACTGATAACAGCCACGTGATAAGTTGATAACAAACTTAAGTAAGCAAAACTTCTATAAATTTTACCCATACTAAATCTTTTATACGTTACACTGAAAAAGGAATACACCAGTCATTCTTGGGATCTTGGCTAGTATATCCTGCCCTCACTCTAGTCATCACAAATGCCTTAGTATAAGTTGGAACAAATGATAAGATAAAATTGAATGTGGTGATCTTAAAGGCTTTCACTGTCTTTACCTTACAGAGCGTCAAACTTGGAACTGACCTATTGATACGTACGAAGAGTGAAGAAATTGATATTTTAGAGTTACTACACATATTTAATGCATATCATGATTTAGATTCATTGCTACACAGATTACATGCATATTCCCCGCTCATGTGTTGTTTCCTCTCATCCTTCTATCCGTGACGCCTCTTAATTATTTAAAAAATATTATATCATATAACCCTATAAGGGAGAATATTGTAAACGTAAAAAAATTGAGAATGTGTGCAATGTCATAAAACTCAAAAGTAATAGTGTAATCTACTCTTTCCCTTATCAAAAGAGACTTTTTCCTATGTATACTCCAATTTTAATACCAAAAAGTTATCTGTCCAAATGATATTAAATTTGATTATATAAGTATGATTTAAAATTTGAGTCTTGTGGATGTAAAATTATGATTGGAAAGAGAAATTACACTAATGGTGATTAATTAATTTTCTAATGAAAATTAATTATTGATAAAACCGATAAATACTATGTACCAATAACATGATTATAAAAAAAAAAAAATTTTAATTTCACTCATTTGTAATATTTTAAGGAGTGATCCAACTTTATAGTTTATTGTGTATCTACTTTTTAAGTGTATAAGACCATATAATCTAGAATTTGGTATCTTTGAAGCATAATTATGCTTGTCCAAAAGCTAGTTAGTAAGGATTAGTGTAGTTAGAGGGTGGAACCAAGCTAGTTGAGTGTGTTATGCTTAGCTTGGTAGGAGAGAGATAAGGTGGATGAGAAAAGAAATAGAGTGAAAATTGTGTGGATCCACATCTTCTATTATTTTTTTAAAAAATTTCATTTTATTTCTATATTTATTTATTTATTTTTAGCATCTCTACCAAACAGAGAGTGATGGTGGAACAACCAATGGGTTGTGTTATCGAACCTAAATAGGCTTTGGTAAGAATATTGGTATTAAGAAGCTTATGAATGCTTATAAGAAAGAATAGTTGTGTAATATAATTAAGTTGATTACAATGCAAAAACTCTGTTGAAGTTGGAACTTAATTCAAGTGATTTGTACATCAACCATTGTATAAACATTTTGTGTTGTAATATCTTATCCTACAATTTACATTTTTTTTCACTTACGTTGTTATTTTATATTTTTCTGAACTGATGTCTACTTCTGGACATACCTTTTAAAGCAAAATATTGGTTTTATCATCCAAATAAGTTTTATGTCAGTAAACAATCATCTATGTAATTTTTTGTTAAAAAAATTGTCTAAAATTAACATTTTAAAACATTACTTTTTTTTTCTTTCGAATAAACCTTTAAAAGCATTATCACAAATTTATGATTAGAGAAACATGCTTGTGAAATGTGTTACTCATGGTACAAGTAATATTTTTTTAAAAGGCTACTTTTTATTTTTTTTATATTTTCTTTTATTTTTATTTAATTTTCTGATTGTTCTTTTTAAATTAAATAAATTATAATTTTATTATTTTTTAATAATTAATTTGATAAAAAATTTATAATTTAATAGATTATCTTTTCAGTTTCGAGTTATCAACTAATTTTTCAATTTTTAACTATTAGTTTTATCAATCTCAGTATAAATATATGATAGGAATACATTTATCCTTAATTTTTTTAAGTAGACATATTTAATTTTTATAAAAATATTTAATAGTTTTTTAAATATAAATTTTTGTTACTTTGTTTAGAGTAATACCATTTTATAAAAAAATTATTAGAAAAATGATTTTTTTTTTACCTCAAAGTCATCTTCACTCAATTAAAGAAAACTACATATTAATGATTAAAATTTATCCAAATTTTAATTCAAAATTTCAATCAAAGACAATAGAATGAAGAAAAAAAATTAAAATGAAAAAAAGAGAGTTGTGTTTAGGTTGTGGTTTGTGTGTATCCTATGTGCCATTTGAAGCATGTAAGCTTCTTGCAAGCGGAGCTTTAGCTTGGGTTGGTTCGGGTGTGTGTTCTGTTACCCTTTCCTTTCCTCTTGAGTTGGGTTCGGGTGACAACACAAACACAAACACGATGGTGTGTTGATCAGTCTCTTTTCTCTCTCTTTCCATTTGATGTCTCTCCCCACCAAACGGTCGGGCACCGCTGGTTCCTCCCCGTCGCCGCCACCCCCTATGAAAAAGGCCAAGTCCCTCCTCCTCCACTCCTCCTCCTCCTCCGACGCCGTTCTGGACCCTTCCTCCATGCCTCTCGACGACGATCTCCCCAATGCCCGCGCCGCCAATCTCGCCCGCAAGAAAGCCACCCCGCCCCAACCCGCCAAGAAGCTCCTCATCAAGCTCCACAAAGGTCCGCTCTTCCTATTCAACTAACCCTTCCCCCTCTTTAAAAGAGCGTTTTTCTTTCTCTCTCTCCGATTCGCCAATATCCCTTCCTTTCCTCTTCTTCAATTCTTCGTTCTTGCTGCTTAAATTAGGTTTTAGCATTTCAATTCCTTTTATTGATCTGTAATTAATTTGTTCCCAAACTGCTTCGCATGATTCTTCGTCTCCATTTCTTTTCTGCATCGAATTGAGCTTCCTTTCTAGCTTATTATTGTTATTTCTGGAGTCTAGAGTGCCAAAAATTAGTAACCTAAGTGAGTTTCAGTTTCGAACCCCAAGCGGAGCTAAAAGCAGTTCCTATAGGCTTTGCTTGGATGAGCTTCTCAATGAACACTAATAGGAGAAGAAAATAGGAAAACGAGGATGAATTGAGCTTTTTCTGTATGCTAAAATTAAGTTATGTACTTCAGCTTTTGGAGAATTTAGATACGACAGCTTTTATGAATTCTGTATGTATTTTGTATTTTCCTTGGCAAATTCTGTTTTGTAGATGCTACTGAGTGTGAGTCTTGTGAACCTTTCGGTTGTGGAAAGCTCTGTTATTATGAGAAATGATGTCCTTCTGGTTTTGAGCTTATTTGTTGTTGGCATGATAGCATATTGGCATTTCCAAGATAATGACTATAGGTTGGGTTACAAACTTACAGTTAGCTCTTTTATATACGATCTTATTTAATTTTGAGAGATCCTTTATCACTTCCCTCTCTAGATTCTGTGTCTGAAACTTTAAGTGCCTTATGTGTGTCTTATTTTTATGTTGAATGTGCCTGTTAAACATGGCTGTACTGTGAGTTTGTTTTCCTTATTTAGCATATATTTCTAGCTTCATTCTTTTTTGTTGAAAATCCATGGACAATTTGACATGGAAGTATATATAATCAATATCTGTTTTTCTTTTGTAGCTAAACCAACATTGCCCACAAATTTTGAGGAGGATACATGGGCAAAACTAAAGTCTGCCATTCGTGCTATATTTTTGAAGCAACCTAACTCTTGTGATTTGGAGAAGCTTTATCAGGTAACCATAGAAATCCTCTAATTATTACTATTTTTCTATCATGGTTGATTTAACCCTGTGAATATTTATCTTGCACTAACTTATTGGCATTTCATGGTGAACTCATAATCTCCATAGGCTGTGAATGATCTCTGCCTTTATAAAATGGGTGGAAATCTTTATCAACGAATTGAAAAGGAGTGTGAAGCACATATATCTGCAGCACTGCAGTCTTTGGTTGGCCAAAGCCCGGATTTGGTTGTTTTTCTGTCTCTAGTTGAGAGATGTTGGCAGGATCTTTGTGACCAAATGTTGATGATCCGTGGTATAGCCTTGTTTCTGGATAGGACATATGTGAAGCAAACTGCAAATGTCCGGTCATTATGGGACATGGGCTTACAACTTTTCCGCAAACATCTTTCATTGTCTCCGGAAGTAGAACACAAAACTGTTACAGGTCTTCTACGAATGATTGAAAGTGAAAGGTAAGTCCATTGTTTGCAATTCAATTTTGTACCTTTATATGCATGCAGCTTGTTGTTTAAATGTTCCACACTTCCATCCATGGGATCGGGGGGAGAGGGGGGGGGGGGGGTGTTGTTGGCTCTTCTCTTTGCTTTCATTTTAGTTTTTTATGTTTGTGCCTCCATTTCTTTTCAAATTTTATTTTTGTATTTAGTGAAATGAATACACTTGCCATTAGTGATCGTGATAACTGATAATATCATTCTCCATACTAAAATTACAAAATTCATTTCTATTCAAGTTCAGGAATAAACACATTCCCCTTCCTTTATATTTCTTCAGATTTTCAAAGTTAATTAACGAGGAAGAATATTAATCAGGCATGTTTTGCTTGTGGGACTAGCTATTCAAATCTGCATCTAGTTCCAGGGAGTGGCCGTTTAAATTTTAGGTTAACAAAATGTACTAGGATGGCCACTCTTAATGCTTTTTATTCCCAAAAGCGGGGAATAATCACTTGCACATGAAAGGGTAGGATTGGAGAGGTATAGATGGGTTAGAATGGGATTCTTGTTATGGATGAGTTTTTATATATCAATTTATCACATTAGACATTTAAGGCTGACCAAAAATTTTGTACTGGTCTATGTAATCACTTCAACAGGGCATCTTATCAGATTATGTTGGAATGTCAACTGTTATTTATTTCCTTTTTCATATCTACTATTGCAACTTTTGCATGTGGAATATGCAAACGCTTGGGTTTTTGTTAACATCTTTGATCTTTTACATCCATTGCATAAAATATAAGGCTTCATTTTCTGATTGCAATTATAGTTTCTCTCTCAGTATAGGAAAATTAGCTGGCAGATCCATCTGTGTTGTGCCTTAGATTTTTCACTTATATGTCTTGCTTTTCAGAAAAGGTGAAGCAGTGGATAGAACTCTTCTAAACCATCTTTTGAAGATGTTTACTGCTCTGGGAATTTATGCAGAAAGCTTTGAGAAGCCATTCCTTGAATGCACATCTGAATTTTATGCTGCTGAAGGCGTGAAATACATGCAGCAATCAGATGTTCCAGATTACTTGAAGCATGTGGAGGTGTTTTCTTTTCCTTAACCCATTGTATTTTATCATATTGGCTTCAGTTATTTTGGTGATTCTTTAATAAATGGATTGTGTCATTCAATTTCAGTTTTATCTGACACTCTGACTGTAAAAGTTATCTTTGTCTATCCTTCCCTTGTCCACATTGTATACTTACTGCAGGGATTTTTTGGGTACTCATTTCTGCAGATAAGATTGCAAGAAGAACATGAAAGATGTTTGATCTACTTGGATGCAAGTACTAGGAAGCCATTGATAGCAACGGCAGAAAAGCAACTTCTTGAACGTCATATACCTGCCATTCTTGATAAGGTTTTGATCACTTCTGGATTTTGATCTGGTAATTTCTGTTTTTTTCCCCATTGCTTCAATATTATTTCTTGTGTTATAATAGGGCTTCGCAATGCTTATGGATGGGAATCGTATTGAAGACCTCCAGAGAATGTACTTACTCTTTTCAAGGGTCAATGCCCTCGAGTCACTGAGGCTGGCCATTAGTTCATACATCAGGAGAACTGGTCAGGGCATTGTTTTGGATGAGGAGAAAGATAAAGATATGGTTTCATCCCTCTTGGAATTTAAGGCTTCTCTTGACACAACATGGGAAGAAAGCTTTTCCAAGAATGAAGCATTCTGTAACACCATTAAAGATTCATTTGAGCATCTCATCAATCTTCGTCAGGTACTTCCCATTTTTTGTTGGTTAGTTTTGATACTGAAATTTAATAAATTTCTCAAGATAGAAAGCTCCAACCAATCTTCTGGAAATATCTCAACCTAATATTAACTTAAACAAAAATTCTTATCTGCTATATGATTATGTATAGTTATTGGCAATCCTAATTGTGCAAACATAACGACTGTAAAAGATAATTAAGTTTACTTGATTTTTCTGTTTTTTTTTTTAAATTATTCGAAGCTAAATTATGTTAGTTCTTGTTCCAACTTCCAAGTTTCTAGCTAAATGACCTCAACAACAGAATCCGTGTCTCTGAGGTAGTAATTTTATAAGGAAGGCCAATAATTTATCCTCTACCTAAATATACCTTCTATAGCCTTGTAAAACTGGAATCTGATGATGATATATGTCATTGCTGCAAAGATCAATAAAGCTAATTAATATCCTTTTCTGGCCATTGAATTCCTTTCCTTGTTGTCTACATGTTACGGCAGTGTAGCAGCCACCTTAAAAAAAATTTAATTAAAATATACATTAATGGAAAGAGAGCATGTACATCAGTGCTGAGGACAAATCCTAAAAAAGAGAAAATCTTAGAAAAAGTAGAGCTGTTTAGCAGTGGAGGATGTTAAATTCTCCAAAAAGAGAAAAGATTAAGACAATATGTTTGAAGAAAATATAAGGCATTCCAATTTCTTTGCTCGTTAGCAATAGAATTTTATATTTCTCTTGAGGCTAGCCTTTATAAATTCTCCACGTGTGTCATTCCTCATTTGCATCACTACTCAACATTAGGATTGTGTTTATTTGCCATCAGGAAATACTTTTTATGTGATAATACTGAGTATTCTTAATTCCCATCTCTTATCCATTGGGTTTTGGCTTTCTGATGCCATGGTAATACTTCTTGATTCATTGGTCTTCTATACAAATCTCATACAAGATAGGGTGGTGGTCTGAGAACATTACTGTGGGAAGAAACTTGAGAACATATCCATACTCTAAATTTGTTGAAGCTCTGTATAGTCTTCCATAAAATCTTTCCAAATCTTGAGCAGGGGTGGGGATCCGTGTATCTGTCTGGTCTGGTCTGGTCCCCACCACCCCTAAGCCCACAGTTCTATATGCTTTCCCTGAACGATTAACTTCTTTCTACAGATATTATTCCTCAGCTATATCATTTAGGTATCGTGCCGTCATCCAAGCCTCCCTCATTTCTTCTAAGAGATTCTTCAGCCTTTCCTAGAGACCTTTCTTCAACTCTGCCCTGGGATTCGTGTATATGAGTGTGAATTACCCCCTAATCTCATTCCCATACATGAGTTACAGATGAATGAATTGAAAGTCCTCTACTACTTCCACATCCACCTTATGTGACTTCCAGGCTAAAAAGATTCCACCCAAAAAGAAAAGTCTCCTGCAGCAATAAGGGGAAAAAATCCTTTAAAATATGTCATTCCTCTCCAACCAAATGCAACAGCATTGCCATCAATTGCGCATTGCTATAAAAACCGTCCTTTTCTTGCCAAAGCCTTTCAAGTTTAACATAAGAAATTACTCAAGTGGAGGGTACATACCCACTGTTTGGTAATAATCCCAAACCAGGTGATAGAATTCCACAATAACACTGATTTTATTCAGTAAATACTGCGCCAAGGCTCATCCAGAGCATAAAGCTCCTGCAGAATGTCTTACATTACAAGAGACTTCCAGCCCTAAATTTCAAAATACTACGCACTAAATCTGATTCCCTACTTGTTCCTGTAAAACATCCTAAAAATCCTAACAATAATTGCCTTGCATTAGTTATTGCACTATACATTCTGAAAATACTATCAGGATAACTGCCATACTTCTAACAATAACTGCTTCATGCATGGCAGTTGTTGCACTCTGCCCACATCTCCTGGAGTGAACTCTCCAAATGGGTGGTTTGTTTGGACTTGGATTCTTTGCTAGTGTTTCATTTTCTGCCATGTCTGGGCCTTGGTATCCATCATTGCCTCCTGGTATAAATGCTTCCTTGTCCCCAAGGCTGAGTAGGAAACTGGCGTTGCAAGGTGAGCTCATCCTCCCCTGTAGCATCTTCAATTGCTCGTTCACCACCCCCATGCGGATGGTCCAAGGGGTTCAGAACTACTCCTCTTACTACAGGACACTTACCTAGCCAACATTTAGATCCGGCTCTACCTAAATTTTTCTGGTTTACTCCAACATTTCTCACTTGTCCGACTGTTGCCAAGCAGTTTTTGGATATCAAACGGACCTCCCCAGAAGGTAATTTTAATGTTTGCCTTTCCACAAACCAAAAAATTGGTTGACCTGTTGTCCAGCTATCCTGACTTCCCTCCTGTCTAAAACCTGTTTGGGTTATACTATATCTTCTTGCTGTAATTCATCAACTCTGGATTTTTTCATATTTCCTCATAAATGTCTCTTCCTTGCAACTTTGTTGAGGCAGAAATGATGAACTGTAGATCCGCTTCTTCTTGTACTTCTGATAATGCATATGCTGCACTATTATGTTTCCTTGACTTGTAATCAATATCTCAGTGAAAACCTAATAACTTAGCCATCCAACATTGTTTGTCAGCAGTGGTAATCTTCTGTTCCCGCAAATGTTTTAAGCTTTTTTGATCTGTGTGAACAACAAATCCTCTTCCCCAAAAAATAATGTCTCCAATGATGGATGGCCAAAACCAAGGTTGTCAAACTCAAGAGTTTATCTAAACTTGTGGAGCCTTTGTAAACTAAATTTGTAAGAGTTCACCTGATATTAAAAAGCCAATATGCAATAGAAATTATATATTATATCATGATTTATAATACCATACACATATAGCACATCATAGTTTATATCACAATTAAATACAGAGATTCTTTTCCCAAAGAAAGAGATTATATCAATATCTTCAACTCATTTAAAACCCAATTATGTCATACACACAAAAATGTGAATGGAGGAGAATGGTCTCACATGAGTTTGTGGAATTGAGCTTTGAATAGGAGAATTCATTGAATGGGTTTGTGGAATTGAGTTTGGAACAAAGGCTTTGAACAAATGAGCCCTAATGCTTCTGGGAGAATGAAGCTTTGTGGAATCTATTAGAAAACGTTCAAACTTGGAACAGTGCCTTCAAACAAATGCAATGCCGATGAGATCTGAGAGTGTTTGAACTTTATTGAGTAACCTTCAAAAGCGAACAGAGAGTGAGAGAATCAAGCGAACAAAGATAACGGTGCCTTCAAATTGAGACCTAACATGAGTTTTAATCGTGTATCAAAACGGCTAAAAAAAGCTTGTCATTTTGGTCTGAAATGGGGCATAGGGTGGAATTGCATAATTGGTCTTTGACTTGCGAGCTTGAGCGATTCTGTGCAACTCTACTTGAGTTTGATTGAGTTTACCAGCAAAAGGAATCTGGAAGCATGTTAAATCGATTTGGGGGTTTGGGATTGTAAACTGATCAAATGAGTTTGAGTTGGAGCTCAAGTTTGACAACTTTGGTTAAAACTAAAGCCATCAATTATTTCATAGACAGGTTTATTGAGGTTGGTGCCTGGAATTGCCTCACTGAAAAATGCAAAAGATTGCTTCTGTTGCATTGCATAAGAACAGCTTCTTTTCCTTTGTCGCTTGCATCATATTCTATTTCAAATGGAAGAGTGAAATTTGGATAAGCCAACACCAGTGATGATGAAACAGTCCTTTTAACTTGTCTCTTATACCTAGTGTGTTAAACTTAAAATATCCATTTTGGCCATTCCGATTCTTGTTATTGAATACTTGTGCAAGTTGTTGATTGATCATACTATACTTTGTCCATCAGTGGACTTGTGAAATAGTTGTGATGTGCTTTTCAATCCTTGGGTTAGGTTTTTATTTTTACATGTGATTTGCAATCAACTGACTTCTATTTTTTCCCCCTTGCCAGAACCGGCCTGCAGAGTTGATTGCCAAGTTTTTGGATGAGAAACTTCGTGCAGGTAACAAAGGCACTTCAGAAGAAGAGTTGGAGGGTACACTTGATAAAGTCCTGGTTTTATTCAGGTTCATTCAGGTATGCTTGATGGATGTTTCATTGGTGGAGTAGCTAACAATTACACCTTATTTCCTGTACTTTTTGTTTGTGCTCATGGTGTTATCATGCACTTCTACTGATCTTTATCTTCCATACTGATATTGTCAAGATTACTTGACCTTTTGTTGTTAAAGGGCAAGGATGTGTTTGAGGCATTTTATAAGAAAGATCTTGCAAAAAGACTACTGTTAGGAAAGAGTGCTTCTATTGATGCAGAGAAATCTATGATCTCCAAGGTTAGGGTTTTTCTTTCTCATTTAACTTCAGAAATAATTAATCGATTCTTCACATAAGTTTTAGTAATATTAAAAGTTTTCTTTCATTAATACAGTTGAAGACCGAGTGCGGCAGCCAGTTCACAAACAAACTAGAAGGGATGTTTAAGGTACACATATTTGAATCAAACCTCATCTTTTTTCTAAATCTCTATTTTTGGCTTGGAAGTTCACTGGGAATTTGAACCTGGTTAGAATTTTTTGGTTACATTTAAGATTCAATAGTAAGGTTGAACTTGGATTTTTATTTATAAATTCCTTTTTGGTCATATGAAATTGTTGGTTATAATTATTTCCTTATTATTAGTCCTGATTTTATTATAATCATTAGTTTTCCTAGTTACTATAATTAGAACTGCCTCAGCTAACCTCTTTTGCCTAAATTTTTTTTACTATACTTAGAACTGATGAGGCTTTTCTAGTCATTGTAATTATAAGATCAATTTGGATTTATTATATACTTCTTTTTATCAGATTTATTATTTACTTTTTGATCTAGGCTCATATAAACATTGTACATAGACTTGTGAATATCTGTGGAAAATATTCATTTCATTCAACTGAAATATTATTGCTTAATAAGTTTATTGTAATTCTAAATTGAAAAGGCAACAAACAATATTTGACACACTTTCAAAAAAGTTGAGAAAATTACTCTTCTCGTGATCTGTACTTTTGCATGTGTATAAAATCTATAGCATTGCAATGATATGCATCAATTTAGTGGTTTTCTCCCTATCAATTAAGCATT
Organism: Glycine max; assembly: GCF_000004515.6. NCBI lineage: Eukaryota > Viridiplantae > Streptophyta > Magnoliopsida > Fabales > Fabaceae > Glycine > Glycine max. The sequence goes on along the minus strand of NC_038251.2, from coordinate 7,236,647 downwards.
TATCTTAGATATATCAAATGGCCTATCACTCATTTAAATGTATTTTAAACCAGTGTTATCAATGGCAGATGGCGGAAGACCGAAATTCCGCCATATAAACACACCATTGCGCCTTATGGCAGGTCTTTCTTCACAAATTGCCCATGTCAGTTGGCAAAATATTCGCCATGCCATTCCACCAATGCGGTGCCATGGCCGCTATGTAATAACACTGTTTTAAACTCACTGAAATGGATAAGGATTTGGTATCTTTCTTAGATAAAAAGTCCACTATATTTTGATGCTTGATAGTGTGCTTGGGTTTTATACTACCTTTGGTCTTGTATATAAGAAACAAATGAGAGCATTTTTTTTGGTCCTAATTATAAGAAACGTAGACCTACTTTCAAATGTATTAATTGCTAATTTCCTTTTATACCCTTGATTTATTGTGAAGTCTATTAACAAAACTTTCATTCATTTCCCATGAAAGTGGATGCATTCATTAGGTAAGTCACATAGTCACACCCATTAGTTAAAAAAATCTTGAATTACTAGTTTTTCTTTTTTAATTGGCAAATGTTAGTTTTTTTTAATTACTAGTAATGCCATTAAATATAACTCCCACCTAAACCATTTAATTCTATGGGTACTTTTATTTAGAATAAAATTAAAATTTATGGCATTATTAATTAAAATGATCTAATTTAACTACTTTTAATGCTCTTGATGAATTAAATATTTGTTTCTTATATATAAGACCGGAGGTAGTAGTTTTGTACAACTATGCCGTAATGATGATCTGACAAGCTTTATGAATTATTATAGCTTTTATTTATCTGTTGCTTTTTATAACTACGTTATTTTTTTTTTCCTAATTCAGGACATTGAATTATCAAAAGAAATAAACGAGTCCTTCAAGCAGTCATCCCAGGCTAGGACAAAACTCCCATCAGGGATTGAAATGAGTGTTCATGTCTTGACAACTGGGTAAACCGTGTTTTCCCTTTCTCATTATTGATAATTTTTATGTACTATTTTTTCTTTCCAGTGAATCTAATTGCAATTATTGGATGAGTGCAGGTACTGGCCGACATATCCACCCATGGATGTTAGACTTCCTCATGAATTGAATGTTTACCAGGTTCAGCACAAACCATGAATGCTCTTGTAACTGCAGGTGTCCTTGATACTTGAGTGACTTCCCTGACATGGTCCTTTCCTTTCCATTATTTTTCCTTCAGGATATTTTCAAAGAGTTCTATCTAAGCAAATATAGTGGGAGGCGTCTGATGTGGCAAAATTCATTAGGTCACTGTGTCCTAAAGGCAGAGTTTCCTAAAGGGAAAAAGGAGTTGGCTGTCTCCCTATTTCAGGTTGGCCTGTTATAAACCATTGTTTTTCTTTTAAAATTTTCATTTTTATTGTAGTCTATCTTGTGTTGCACACATGTTTCTGTGATTAATTCTGCATGCCTGATTGTGCTCCAGACTGTTGTTCTTATGTTATTCAATGATGCTGAGAAACTAAGCTTTCAAGATATCAAGGACTCTACTGGTATAGAGGGCAAGGAATTGAGAAGGACTCTGCAATCACTTGCATGTGGAAAAGTTCGTGTCCTACAAAAGGTGTGTTTGTAATCATTTGGAGAATTACCAGTTTATAATTTTTGTTAATTACTATGGTTTCTTTTAATTTTCTAATGTTGATTCCCTTTGTTGAACATGCAACAGTTGCCAAAGGGTAGAGATGTGGAGGATGATGACTCATTTGTTTTTAATGAAGGGTTTACAGCTCCTCTTTATCGTATAAAGGTACAATACCCGATGCTTAGGAGCATTAGGGATCAGATTAAGTGAATCTTAAAATATCATTTGCGTTTTAGTTGCAGTTACCATAGTTTAGCCCTCCTCTAAATAATGATTATGCGATTCTTTTTCCAACTAATTTGATGTTGGGGAGTGTAGGTGAATGCAATTCAGTTGAAGGAGACAGTGGAGGAGAACACAAGCACCACAGAAAGAGTTTTCCAAGACCGTCAGTATCAGGTCAATTTTCTTTTTCCCCAAAGCCCTCCACTTAGCTCAGACTTCTGAGCACTAATGCACAAAGGAATATGATGTGCCTTAAATCTGTTAGAAACTAATATGCTTGGCATCATGCAGGATATTTTCATGAATGGGCCAAGTTTACACTCATAAGTTTTATTTCACTAAATATCTGTGTCATAATAAATTATATCAAAATCCCTATTTGGGACGAACATTAAACTCTCTAGATATATTAATGAGAAAAAATGTTAAAAATGGTTTTTAATTATTATTATTATGTTATTAAAATTCACAAATCGTGATATAAATATAATATTTGATCTTTTGTTTACAAATTTGGTAAATGATAATTTAGATATTCAAAGTTGAATATCTAAGATTGTTGACTGTAACCAAACAAAGGAAGATGCCTTTTGGTTGGGCCTCTTATTATAGGCAATTAATATTTATCCCATATATAAAGGTATCCAAGATACTTAGGTGTTTTGAGTGTCTATGTACTAAACATACTGTGACATATTATTCTTATTGGCACGGTTTGCAGGTTGATGCTGCTATTGTGAGGATAATGAAGACTAGGAAAGTGCTTAGTCACACGCTTCTTATTACTGAACTCTTCCAACAGGTGACATTATTACCTTTCGGTTCTTTAATTCAAATGGAGTCTGTGTGAACACCCAAGTGGTTTCATAAAGCTACTTTATGGAATGATTACCGATAATGTTCTAAAATACGTTATGCTTCCTTATGTTGTGTACAATACAAGTGATCTCTTTTGATACAGACTGTTTTCTCTCTGATTGATAAGTTAATACTAATTTAAGGAAGTGAATTTTTTTGTGTGAACAGCTCAAATTTCCAATAAAACCAGCTGACTTGAAGAAAAGGATCGAAAGCCTGATTGACAGGGAGTATCTGGAGAGAGACAAGAACAACCCTCAAATATACAATTACCTGGCATAGTTTATTTTCTTAAATGATGTGGGTAAAGCTCGATGTTTAATCCTTTGTCATATATGTACAGTAACAACGGATTCTCCCCACTCCCCTTTATTTTTTTCTTTTCCTTTCATTTATGGACCGTTGTACTGTAATTGTAAAGCATATTCTCCCCCTTGAATTTCTTTTCATTTAGTTGAGAATTCAAAATTGTTCCCAAAAATGATCGAGAAATTAAAAAGGAATTGGTGATTAACAAGGTAGGTTTCTTCTCAAGGACTCAGGTCATAGTTTTTCCCCGTTGCCTAATTTTTAATGTTCCTCTACACGTAAAATACTTAGAGAACACCGGTTAGTTTATTCTTTGCTCCAGAAGTATAAGAAATTGTTTTATATGTTCATGTTTTTCTATGTGAATTGATAAAAAATAAATTAAAAAGTTAATACTGAGAATATTTTTCAAAACTATACCAGATATTTTCTTCTCTAAATTTCAGTGGAGGATTCCTATCCCTCTCTGAAGAGTATTTTGAAGTTATATTTTTTTTTCTCATTGTCACGACATTTCATGTATTGTCTAATTTTATTTTTTAAGATACTATAACTTAATTTGAAATTTTAGATGTTCGCATACTACTGATTTGAAGATATCTTTTTTTTAAAAAAAAAAAAGAACTATATTTGAAATTATTGAAATTCTAATTAATTGTATTTTGAATTTTAATACATTACATCAATAAAGATTATATGTTTTAATTCAAGTTAATTTATTTTCATATTTTTCTTCTCAACTTTAAAACTTTCATTTAATAACTATAGATTTAAAGTTATTTTGTGTTTTTTCAGTTGAACAATAAAGACTAGAGATTTTGAAAAAGAAAAAAAAACTAAATATCATCGACTTTAACAATCTGAGTATCATATTGGATCATCTGTTATCTCTATCTATGGAGTTATTGGTGGAGATAAAGGGTCAGTTGAGTGCGAGTTAAGGGATTCTCGGCGTGAAGCCAACAATGTTAAGATGCTCCATACACTGATTCTATGACCATTTTGTTTGTTAGAGCTTACTGTTTCTTGTTTCTCACCAACCAACCCAACAAAAAAGAGCATTATTTTCAATTCCCACCAATTGATCCAATACTAATCCCTTTTAACAAATATAAGTAATTATACATTCACAATGATGAAGAAAACATTACGATCCCCAATGACTGAGGTAAATTACAATCTCCATTCATACAATAACAAGTCTCCACACATTTTAGATCCTAATTTCGCCACCAAAAACGAGCAAATGCACACATAAAAAAAAAATAGCCTTTTGATTTAGACATCGAATAGAATACCAGGCGGAAACATGAGAAGAAGGGACATCGATTCTCAAACGGCTTTGACGGCGGCGGAGGAAGCTGCTGTGGGGGCGGGGTTGAGTGGGGCGCGGATGGCGGTGGCGTCGTCGTCGTCGGGATCGTAATCTGGATTGAGATTCCGATCGATGGCTTGGCGAGCCTGTTGAAGACAGGGTTTACATGCAATCTCTATTGTGATCCAACCTAGAAGAACTCCCACCACTGCTATCACCGCGCTCGTTATCGCACCCATTTCACCTTTCAATCTCAAACTTGTTATCACTGTTACACACTCACGATGATGAATTCAATCAATGAATGTCTCATGCTAAAGTAAGCCATTGTCTTCTTTTCTTGGTTCCGATTGGGCCACTATCTGGGCCCAAGGACAGACAACATATTGACTATTGCTTCCTGCACTCCCTTTTTGCCTTTCAGAATAGCCAATCCCAGTTGTAAAATGTAAAATTACATTTCGGAATACACACTCTTTTTGGCTTCCGGAAGGTCAAAAATATATTCTGAAAAGAGTGCAGGAAACATCATCCCAACATACTAGTCTCACTTTTCTATTTACACTCAGCTTTTTCTTTTACATTTTACAAAACAGTTTTTAGAATTTCAAAAATAAGACTTTAATTTTTATATGCTCCGAAATCAGAAATTTGAGATACATATACACTGCCAACCAATTAAAAATCACGATACATACAGCGTGGGTGAAGAGTAGAAAAGGAGGGTTGGTGCGAATAGAATTACCCAACTTGGTGTTGAGCATAGACCTAAATGATGCGTTACATTGGAAATCCTATTTCTTCTTTGTTTTCAATTGAAAAATAATATTTCACCAAAAAAAAAGAATGGAATGAAACAAATATCCAAATAACTATGTTTTTTCGTGGAATATGTAGAAACTAGAAAGTGGTTGATTATCAGTTCCTTTTTTAAAGTGTACTCCTAGCCGAGATAAATTGTTCAATATTTATTAACATCATTGTATTTAACGGATTAAACATTTATTGTTGATTAAACCATGTAAAAAAAGAGAGTATATAATCAGACTCTCATTTTCTATTTGATCAACCTAATGCGCCCTTAGTTTTACATTCATTGATTTGCAAGCCCTTGACATAGCTGGGGTTGGACCAATCTTGCGTTTTGCTTTATATTATTATAACTCAATTAGTTCATAATGTAAATAAATCAGAACCGTTCCATTTTTATCTAAATTCTAAAGGTTCTGATATATGATTGTACTGACTTTACAAATATTTGATTAAACCAAATCTGAGTTCTATAGTTCACCCCTGGTCATTCACCATGAAGTGGACAAACTTGAATGAAAATAATCCAAAATAGCTTACGAGTAAATATTTCATAAATTAACAATGTAAATATTTTTTAGACTATCATTCAATTAAAGTTGACATGTAAGTATTTTTTAGACTATCATTCAATTAAAGTTGACATGTAAGTTAATATGTATGAGAGAGTTTATTAACCGATACCTGTTATAATTTCTCATTGACAATGTAAAAAATTTAATGCAGAGTTTTTGGGGCACATGCTCCTCCTCACTATCTTAGGAATCTCATACAAGATTGCCAATGCCCTATATCGCATATCTATAGAGAGGCCAACCGGAGTGTTGATCATATTTCGAATATGGCCACCTTGCTCTCATTGGTTTTACTTTATTGTTCCATTTTTCTCTCATGTTGAGATTGATTCTTGATGTGGATGCCAGAAGCTCCTCTTTATCTCGCCTTCTGGCGCTGTAATTTCTCTTTTCCATACCCCTCAATCAAAAAAAGAAAAAACGCATCTCACCCAAAAGTTTAAGATAAACAAAGTAAAATCTCCAATACGGGGGATCCAATTGCGCAAACTGTTTAGTGGCTCCAATAGAAGATATTTTCATTCTTCAACCTATGAAGACCCCCCCCAAAAAAAAAACTTCAAATATCAAAACAATAAAAGTAAAAAATCTTCAAGCAATGAACTTCAGCACGTGGAACATATTATTATAATTACATGACAAGAATCGCATCATGCATATAAAAAATAAATAAAAATCGTGCCCTTTAATTTAATCATTCGCCCCAACTTAAAAAGCTGCAGCATTCACGTTCACCACTACTCTATATATGTATCCATCATAAAAAGCAAGTACCTCTCCTTTTTTCTCATATGCCCTTAAATGCACAGAAGAACGTTCTCATGTGTAGCGTCAAGAATTTGCCCACCTAATTCATATTAAGCTTGGCGTGCACTCACCTGCATTCACCCTTTGGTCAACTTGCATTGACTTGCTCTTATGCACTTAGAGGTGCACCACTCCTCCCACTTGCACATCAACTATATCAACTCCAAAATCAAAAGTCATAATATCACTCAATTGACAGTGACTGCCATCAAAAGAAACGAGGTGATAAAGGTAGAGCCTTTGTGCCTTTAGAATAGAGGATCAATATGGAAACAAACAACTACAATTTCAAAAAGAGACAGATTGTGGAAACCCCAAATCCAATGCACATATACAAGGATGGAATAAAAACCAAAATTCACTTGAAAGTGGCATATACATGTCTAGATAAAACTGAAAATTGTCAACAATGTCTAAGTTAACTGAACAATAATAAAGAATAGGAATAACAGATGAAACTCTTTATAGTGTGTTAGTAAATCGGCTGCTGCATACAGAGTATAATATAACCCCACAATCTACTCTACCAGCCCCACAAATAGTTTTAGCCGACATATGTAAAGATGTTAATACATATTCTCTATCATACCATTGTCTTTAAGTTAGACCAACAATTTGGTCTTGGATTTTTAATTACGTAATATTACCAAATTAAAGAACAAATTTTTTTAACATTTCATTCTGGTACCATACAACACGATGGAATTCCAGCCTCAGGACCCATATCAATGAAAAAGGCCTTATACAAACAAGTACTATCCTGCTTATATCCTTTGAAAGATTGCATGTGATATGGTTTTAGAAACAAATACAAGTGTAATTTCTGACAATGGAATTAAGTCATAGAGATATTCATCAAGGACAAAATATCGATGTAATTATTGATGTACAACTAACACTGCCCAAGCAACCACGAGAAGATACTATCACTGATACAATTCAAAAAACTGTTTTGAAGTGTTCCTTCACACAGCTATTACAACTTTTAGATCTCTAATAATTATATTAATTACATTTTATTGATACAACATTCATGAGCATAATATTACAGGATTATGAAAAACTAAGCAAACAGCACCTGAGAGCTTGAAGGAGTCAGATCAGACACACTTTCTGGTGCATCTATTACATGCCATCGAACACTGAAGTTCCATTTTTCCTTACAACTTTCTTTTGGGTTCAGTCTAGTGATATGGCCAACACCAACCACAAGATTTTGACCCACAACATAAATATGACAATCACAAGCATTCACAGCAAAAGGCTTGCGTATTTGCTCGGGCAAAGGAAGCCCTTCTATGGCTTCCCAGGAATCGGTTTCAGGGTCATAGACCTTTAGCTTCATTCTTTCGAGCTCAGAAACAACAAATAAGTGCCCGTAAACAACCACACTCGAACCTGTCCACCCTTCTCTGAGTCCAACAGCCATATTTTCCCAGTTATTAGTTCTTGGATCATAGACCTGGCCTCTTGGAGAGACATAAAAAGGCCACAACCACCCTTCAGTCACCAGAAGTTTCCCATTGAGAACTGCAGCATCATAAGATGCCATATTTGTTCCCATGTTGGCAATAGGGCGCCAACTCCCATTGAGAGGATCCAACACCTCAGCAGAATCAAGCTCATAAAGATCAGTACTATTTCCCCCAGCTACATATATCATCCCATCAATCACTCCACTGGCAAAAAATGACCTGGCAGTGATCATCCTATTCATTACAGTCCACCTATTCTTCTGCATCTCATATTTCAACACCAAGTCAAGAGGGCAATCCACATCAGAGACCATGCCACCACAAACAAACAGTGTGCCGTCGCAGGGGATCGAAACACACCTAAAACCATGAGGGCAAACCTTGTCCTTACAAGGCATTGCAGGGATAGTGTGCCAAGAAAAGTGTGTGAGGTCAAGCACCTGCCACTTGATCTTCCCAGTGCACTTGTGGTAGGCAAAAACAAAAAGCCAAGGATCTTTCAAACCAAATTGCTTCCTATTGGTGAAAAACCTCTCTTTGTTACCAAGTAGCATATGCCACCTCTTGCACACAGCTCTACAAGATGAGTGACTCTGAACCGGAAGCCGGAGAAGACAATTGAGAGCAACATCATCAGGAAGGCCAGGAATTAAGGGTTCTTCTCTGAGAGAAAGCTCTAACTCAGGTGATGGATTTGCCAAAGAAGATTGGATCACAGCTAACCTAAACTTGGGAGATAATGTCATTTGAGGATCTCCTAGCTTGTGTACTGGTGCCTGCTGAGATGAAAATCTAACACGCTGCATCTTTTAAATCTCAAATAAACACCTGAAACCCTTGATAAAACACTAAAACTTTACCTTCTCTAATTTCAAATTTCTAGTTCATGTTCAGGTGGATTGGAACAATATCCCACCAAATAGTAACACCAAAATTTCAATCCGGGGGGGTAAAGAATCTATTCCGAAGTTACTTCAACTGATTCCCTCGTAGATTTTTATGAGAAATAAAAGCAATCCCCCAAATCAAATCCACAATAAAGAGAAGAAGCACTAATTCCTCCTCCACAATGATCTAAAAAGCTGATATAGGATTACAACAGACACAAAATTCCCCTCTTTAAAATCTCCAACTTTATAAAAGTATTTCACACACAACAGATATGGGGGCCTGCTCTGTTCATCAAAAGCCAACACCTTTACCAACTGAGATTCATCAATATTTCAACTTTAGGGAACCCAAAAATCCTTAATTTGCACCAACTTCAAATATCCCTATTCACAGGTCTCCCAAAAACAACAAACACCTCATAAGCAGCAAATAAAAATATCAGCTTTATCTGAAATACCAGTGAAGAAGACCAAAAACTCAAACTAGAGATTACCCTTAAAATATCTGATTAAGATCAAGACAACCCGGAATTTATGAAAGTGGGAAGAAACATTGGAGCCAAACAAACAAAGGCACAAAAAAACAACAAGGAAAAAAAATGAAGTGGACAAAAAACAAAGACTTACAAGAGAGAATCAAGGGAGTGGTAAAGAGGATAGGGAGAAGGAGAAGATGAGATTGAGGGGGCAGAGTTTGCTTTTTGTTAGCACAAGATTAGGGGATAAAGAGAAAAAGGGTGACCCGTTTTTGATGATTGTTTTGATCAAAGAAAGATTTGATTATTGTATGGCAAACATGACGCCAGTAGTGCAGATTCATGCAGACAAAACCACGCGCTTTTGGGGTTTTTGGTTTGACACGCAACAAAAAAAAATGTAAAACATTGCATGGCCGTGGCATCACGCTCTACTGTTTCAGGTTGTACTGTACCACCCTTTTTATTCTATTCATTCATCACTATCATCACTCGGGAAAAGCAAAAAACAGTCATTAATCTCTAATCATCTAAAACTTGAACCGCTTCACGCGTTAATTCAGGGTAATCATGCATCTTATTTATGCCTCTGGTCCAACTTACTCAAACTAAAAAATATATATAAACTTATTATATATAAAATTAATTTCTTTTATGTAAAAATTGGATTGAATAATCTTAAATTGGAAAAAATAGATTATATTCAATTGGTTGCTAAGGAATGAGAATAAATTAATAAATCTTGTTAATTAGTTTTCTTCTAGTTAAGAAATAGTTACAATAATGTTTTTATTAAAAGATATTAGAAATATATTGGTAAAATTAAATACTATACTTTATATTTTTAATTTCTTAACTAATTAGATTTTGCCCAAAACACAAGAATTAAATTATCATAAATTGGAAGGGATAATAATTTATCTCAATATATCAGCTCCTAATGAATTGTGTGAATTTTGTAACATTAAATATTTCACATTTTATTATTTGATTTTTTTTAGATTAAAATATATTTTCGATCTCTAATAAACATCTAAATTTTATATTTATTTTGTGATAAATTTTTTATATTAAATCTCTAATAAAATAATAAATTTATTTTATCCCTAATAAATTTATTATTTTTTCAATCCCTCTTCAATAAACAATACTCTACATACACGAGCCAGTAGCCACCATGCGGTGGGATGCAAGGTCAAACAATTAGGAGAACAAATTTGATAACTGGAGTCCAAAGTAGTGAAATTAAAGTCTTTTTTTTTATAATTGTCGTTAAGAAAAAAAATTATCTTAAAATAAATATTATATTAATATTTTAATATAATATTACTTATTTTTTTACTTATGTTTCTTATAATATTAATAAGAAAATAGTAAAATAAATAAATAAATTACTAATTATTTAAAATTAATTTTATAAAAAAAATTATCTATTCATTTTTTTTCTGATCAGTATAAAATCATATAAAATTATTACTATTTTGGGACGACGGTAGTACTAAAAGAAGAAACTTGAGTGGCCAAGCAAAGACTATAGAATCAAAGGATTTCTTTTTCTTTTTTTTTTTTAAAAAAGAAAGTAACGATGGAAATATTTTATCTCCTTTGCTCTATCGTCTCCACTTCCCTCACCTCTCTTTTTCTATCCCTTGTTCTTACCTTTCACGCGCTACTGCGGCGGCGGAATTCCTCACGCGCCGCTTCTTCCTTCTCCAATATAGAAGCTGAACCCATATCTCTCTACGAAGGCACAGTGTGGCACCAACGTCGCCACCCCGTCAACCATTCCTTCCAATACCGGGTCCGCTACGCGCTCATTGACCTCGACCGTGCACCTCGCGAGCCTCACGACCATCTTTCTCCCGATAAAGCTCGCCAAATTACCGATACCAATGGACCCATGTAATTCTTCTTTATTTATAAATTTTTGCCCACTGGGTTCTCTCAGAGCCATGCAAAATTTCACCTTGACGTTTCAATTTTGTTTTCAGCGACTGTTAAGCTTAGAGTTTGTTTGGGTAAACTTAACTGTGTGAACTCTTAAAAGAAGATAATAAGAAAGTAAAATGAATTTAGTTTTTGTTTTCGAATGTTAAAATCAATTTATGCATGTCTGTTGTTGGAGAAGTTTGATAGAAAGCTTCGACAAAAGTTGACTGCGTAAGTTGATTTCAGTTTATAAGAGAAACCCAATTCATTTGTGTTTCTTATTTTCTGTTCTTATAAGTGCTTCTGGATAAATATACGGAGGATGTAAGATGATTTTTTTTGTCTGTTGTGAAGTTTTGACTTGCATTGCTTCATGTTGAACCCAATTCTGCAGTTTGCTCCTGACAATCCCTCCTAGTGTGGGTTATGAACAGAATCCTTTGAGTGTGTATTATTGCTATGCTGTTGAAGGCTCTACTAAATGGTTGAAGAAGTGCATTGCTGAGGTGTGTGGCAACTATGCTCTCTTTTCTTAGTTTCTGTGACTTTTCTAATTTATGCTTCATTCCTCCTGACTAAGTCATTAGTGAGTAATCTTTTCTCACCATCAACTCCATTCAACTTGCTCAAACCAGTTAGAATTGGGCCTATAGTTTATGTGTTCTTCTGTTTGACATTAAGTAATTGATACCACATTAGCAGCTTTCATTTCTTTCTATAAGATTCTCTTTGTTGAATCAGAAATAGTCTTTTTTCTTTGGGGGGTTGGGGGAGAGAGGGGGGCGGATATGTATTTTGAACTTCAGATATTTTGATAAATGAAGAGTGTTCATGTCTTTTTCCAATTCTATTAATAATGTCTCTAAGTAGAATATTAGGAATCTACTGAAACCTTTGTTATCTTACTATCAGATGCAATGTTTTTCACCATTTTTTGCTCTGTGCTGCCAGTACTGCTGATTGTTTTTTCAGGTGACAAATACACCATGGGGTGAAAGAGTATCTTTTCTTTTCAACCCACACTCTGATCTAGTGGCCAAGGCTTTGCATGTCAGTCCTTTTATGGTACGTAAACTATGCCTTTTTCTTTACAGCATTTAGGGATCACGAAATTATGATTCACAAAAACTACTATTTGTTCTATTTTATTGTATTTTATCCAGATTGAAAAAACAACAGTTACTTCCTCTGTTCCACTCTACCCTTGTAATTTTCTTTTCTTCCTCTTCTGGTTCTTGAGAATTGGTTTACACTGTTCTGCAACTTCCATTTGGTGTTCATCTTCCGGAACTTAACATTGAGTCTATTTGCACTGATATATAGATAACAAGAGATAAGTTTTCTCTTTCTTTGTGTTTATAGAAATGGTAGGGAAAAAACTATATTTTTGAAGAAATAACATGGAATATTATATTTTGACATAGCACTGCAAGTAGTTAACCAATGTTTGATCAGTTGGCAAGCTTGCTTGCTTGTTTGTTTTTGGACTCCTTGTGCTCTCCTATTTGTGTGCCCAAAGTAGCTTGAAATGATGTTGCCTGTTGAGGTCTGGGAAGTTCCAGAAAAGGATTGAGTTATATGGCAGTTTGCTGTATACTATCATTTAGATGGTTTGGTTGCCATGTAATTGCCATATATTTAAGAGGAAACATCTCAGACTTGCTACGGGATAAACTTCACAAGGTTTCAACATCTCTTACATTTTCTCTCTTTCAACTGGATGTAAATAAAATACTGTCATACTCAGAATACAGTGAGTAAATATAGCATTTTTCACTATGTTAGGGGAATGAAACTGAAACAAAATGATGGTAATGAAGACTCTGGATTAATAAATGAACATTTCCTATATATACTACAGTGTCTTATAGATATCTTGGTTTGCCTCAGATACTTTTTCTACATGGTTAAATTTAATTTGTTAGATAATCACAATAAGTTTAAATAATTTTTCTGCATTTTATTAATAAGCATGTCCTTGAGCTATGCTAGGATATGCTTGGAAGTTGGAATATCAAAGCAAATGATCCTGGAGAGAATCTTACAATATCAATTTCAGTTCATCATCCCGAGCATGGAAACTATTTTGCTGCTAGTCTGAAAGCCAGAAAGCTGTGCTCATCCCCAGAGTCAGATCATGCAGTTTTCTTTTGGTTGATGCCTCATAAAGTTGCAGTATGGATATATTGGCAAGTAAGTTTCTTTTGTGCTATACTTTCCTCTTACTGTGTTTTTATTGTTTAGTGAAAATGTTGTCAGACTATGATAAGTTTTCTTTGGCAAGCAATTTAAGAGGTTTGAACTTTACATCACTGGAATTTGAAATGTGATTGGAGCTGAAATTTACTGAGACCAGCTCCTTACACTCAGAGGTAGCCCTCTGTACTGAACAAAAATGGGGATTAGGGACTAAACTATTGACCATGACATTATAGGGACTACTACCATTTCAAGCTCAAGTATGAACTTTTCCAAAAGCTTAAGCTAGTACTTGAAGGTTTATTAATGTTCTTTTATATCTAACAGTTTCATATTTCAACCTGAATTAAAATCTGGTATATTTTTACTTTTGATAGATAAAAACATGTACATTATAGAAAAGCTATGAAATTGATTGAAATTGATATTTTTAAAATATATATATATATATATATATAATAATTGTGTACTCCTTTGGATTTGAATAATGATTGCTTTGACATACAAAAGTAGGGTTATCCTGCAAATAGTTTTTAACTTAAATTTGGCTGTGTGCACGGTTCTTGGAAACAGAACTTATAGATAAATGTTAATAATATACTTTTTGACATTCTCTAACAGGATGAACTTATGTGGGTTTCATTTGGTAAGGAATAAATTGATGCCGTTAGCAGGAAAGCATATGACTTTCAATCTTCTCTAGTCAGTTATATGCATTAAATTAATATCTTCATTGATGCATAGGAGTACATGATAGACATACAGTGTAAGGAAAATACTATTGCACTCATTCTATTCTTCCAAACTAATGAGCTATCCCAATTCCTAACATGCTATGGATTGGTATTTTGTCTATTAGTTATAGTAACTAGGGAGTTTTGATTCTGCAGCTGCCATATATTCTGGTGGGTTGGGGGCAGCTGGAATGGTATCAACTACATAATGATGCTCTCAGATTCCTCATTCAGGCTTTTTAGGTGAACACTAAATATTTTTTCAGTGGCTCAGATTGGTGGCACCTGATGGTGTGACATCATCATTTTCTTCCAGGATAACAGTAAACTTGAAAAAAATAATTGCTTGAGATTGGGATACTAGAATACCAGTTTTGGCTGCAAGTCATAATCAATTTTTGCATTTGAATTGTGAAATGCATCCTATCTTTACTTCCTTCAAAACCAAATGATTCCGTATATATATGCTAAAAAGCGATTAGTTTGGTGGGGATATAAGTTATAACTGAATCATTTGCTTGCTTTATTTAAATAACCTTTTGAACACCATCAATCTGTTTAGGAATTGATTTATGATTGTACTGTGCAATATATTTATCTTCCTCAATCTTGTTTTCTGCAGGCTATAAAACTCTGGTGGAAAAACGTGCGTTTTGTCCAACACCCTAGATATAACATTCCCTCATATAAGGATGAAGCTTTGATGCGGGACAATAAACTGCAGTGTTGTGGTTGTTTAGCTGAAGCAAGTCCCCAAAACCGGTGGTTTAGATGGAGAGATGCCAAGTGGCCATGGTCATAGAAACATGTTAAGGTTACTAGTTGCGGCCTTTGAAAATTGAAACATTTTACGATTACCTTTATTTCTTTAGGATTACTCTTTTGTTAATTATAACATGTTGACAATTATTATTACTCATTTTAAAGCTTCATCTCCTTTCCACTTTGAGCTACCGTACGTTTTCATCCTCATTCCCTATCGCCAAAGCCATCATTGCTTTTCCCATCTGTTTGATTTTGGCTTGTTAGAGCTAGGAATGTAGTAAAACAAAATGTAATAAAGTTACCATTTCTTTGTTTTGATATTTTATGATGAAATAGAATCAATTTTTAGTTTTGTTATTTGAAAAATAGATGAAATTATATCAATGATAAAAAAAATTTAGGTTTAAATATGTTTTTTATTTTAAATAAATATTTGATTTGTGTTTATTTCCTAATGAAACAACATTTTTGTTTTTTGGTCATTGGTATTTTATTTTAGTTCATAATAAATTAACGAATTTTATTTTTACCTAATAAATTAATAAATTTTATTTGAGTTTTGACTAATAACAAATGAAAAAAAATTATTAGAAAATAAATATAAAATTTGTTAATTTGTCAAGGATTAAACATAAGTCAAACAAAATTGTTGTTATATAAGAGATTGTTGTTATATAAGAGATGAAAAAGTATATTTAAGTTTTTTTTTATATTAGCCATTTTCTAAAGACTGAGAATGTTTGATATTAATGAAAGTTAAAAATCGTTGGTAATGATGGAAAGTCATTATTAATTAATAATTGCTCAAATTTTGTTGAAAATAAATTTCTGATAGTCATTATTTATAGCCTTTTTTAAAAATATTTTAAAATAATTATTAACTGTAACTGTAAATAATTTTTTAACTTATCTAATATTTCAACTGCCAAAGATTATTTGCATCGTAAGAATTTTTATCGTAGTTAGAAGCTAGTTGTATAGGTTTATTATTTATAACATTCTTGCCTATATAAATGCAAACACAAGTAAAGAAAGCTATTCCTTCTCATCCTCTTTTTATTCTCTACAAACGGCAAATTCGAGTGCTTACGGTTAGGGATAGTAATAAGAGAAGACTTTACAAATACACATTCTAGGATTGCGATAATTGCTGGTTAGTGATAAAGCGAGATTGATTGAGTTGCTAGGTGCTAACAAATTACCATGACAGATCTTAGCAAACATAATAGAAGCTTGACAATGACAATTATACATATGGAGTGTTTGTATAAAGTTTATGCTTTGACAATTATTTATCATTATTAAAAAAATTCATGTATATATATTGAAAATAATTAAAATCTAATTTATACGTGTAAGTTAAGCATCACTCAAAGCAAGGGAGTATAATTTTTTATTCTAAAACCACACCAGTAACAACTAAAATATTTGTTTAAAAAAATAGTTAATTTCATAAAATGATCATATGTTAAATGCATGCATCCCATAATTTCCATGCAATAACGTATGCAAGAAGAAGTGGAAAGCAAAAAAAAGAAAAACTCAAATTCTTGCAAAGTCATGTGCAATCAAATGGCCTAACTTTGTGGAATTGAAAAACAAAAAACCGAATTAGGTTGAACCCAGCACGAAGGATCCGGGAAAGTTTGTAGTTAATAACTTAATTACGTCTATCTCCTTTTTCTAGATTTATGTATGCAGATGACATGCCACACTGAATGAAATCTCACGGTTTGACGGAATTACGACCAAACAAAGGTCACATGCAAAAAGATTAGAACATGGAGAAAAAAAGAAGATAAATACTAGTTAACACATGTTTTTTGACGCACTTCCAACACTTGATTGAGATGCTCGTGTCACATAATTAAATACTAATTGGTTTTTAAATGGGATCACGCCAATTAGATATAATTAAAAAAAAATAGACTAAATTACACTAAAACTCATGAGGTTTTGTCAAATTTTTCTCCTTATTTCTCTTTTTTTTATCCCTATGTCAATTTTTTAATTGTTTGAAAAATATTACATAGACATCTTTAATATATTACACTGATTTCTCTTAATTGTTTGAACAATATTACACCATATACCCCCACAAGAAAAGATACCGTAAACATTAAAAAAAAATTAAACAAACAAGAGGTTTGTAAGAAATTTCAAGAAATTCAGAAAGTGTTAATGTAATTTACTATAAAAAAATCTATTATAAATATGAAAAATATATTAATATTATTTTTAATTTTTAAGTGTTCGTTTATTTAAAAAAAAACATATTTGTATCTTTGAGTAAGTAACTAAATCTCGGACAGGAAAATTAGTCTTACGATGAGTTCAAATGACAGAAGATTGTAAGAATATTTTGGAATCTCACAAAAACAACAAACAAGAACAGTAAAATTAGTCTCATAATGATGGGTTGCTGCTGCGTTCCACTTGCAGTCTGTTCCCACAAATCAAAATAGGGCTGTATTCGGCAAAACCTCCACTTTAGAGAGGCACACGTGCTTTACTTTTGAAGTCACTAGTCGCTATGAGCCACTATTTCTAACATGTGCCCAATGTTATCTTTTTTCTTCTTTTGGTTAAACATATTTTGTCTTTTATGGTTTAGGGTTAGGCCACCTCTTTGACAATATTGCAATGGCCTCTCAGCCACATGAGCTTGGTGTCAGCTAGCTAACCAATAACCATAGTCAACTAGCTATCTAAACCATAATCAAGAAAGAAAAGGAACTAGTTAATGAAATTATTTGTTCTTTTACATAATAAATTTAACAACTAATCACTCTTGATGTGTGAAACATATAGATGCGTCAAGTAACTTTTTTCATTCACAATAATCACTCTTAATAAATATTTTTTTGATCGAAAATATGTAATTTCTATAAAAAAAAATAACATACCAGTGTTTATAATACTTTTAATATATAATCTTGTTGTACACGTGTTTTTTTAATAATATATTAATTATAACATGTAGACTTGGTATTTTCATCTCTCCTCACCAAGATAATATATTAATTAAAATTAAACCCAATTTTTTTTCTCAAATTGTTGCAATGTGAAAAATGGTTATTATTATTATAATATGTAGACTTGGTATTTTCATGTCCTTATCAGAAGAAGGAAAAAAAAAACCACGATATACGAGAAATTGACAAAATAAAAATGAAACTTCTATGTCATAACTTATGGGGTGTACTTTTCATAACACGTTTTTTTTCCTCTCTCTCGATATGATGTTATTGTCAGAAATTTTAGCAAAATGAATTCATCAACATACCATATTTAGCTATCATATATGAATAAAGTGGATTCACACTGTACGCAAATACTGTTTAGGAAACCGAATATGATAAGCTGGAAGTTTTTCTAATACCAATTCATGATAACTTCATACTAGTACATGAAAAAACCAAGGGCATTCCCTTGATCATTCAAAATTGTAGTTTATAATTCCAATGTCTTGGAGAAAAATATATAAAATAAAAACTATCAGTATTTTTTCCCCCATAATTGTAATTGATTTCTTTACTTTTATTTTGAATTAATTTTATCTATAGAGTCTCTTTTTCATTTCTACAATGTTAATATTTTTTTTCTACATGTTTCAACAGACACTCCATTTCTCCTCTTTTCTCTCTTTATCTCTGTCTTTTTCTCCATTTGAGAGGCTTCTATTTTCTTATCACTTTTATATTTTATAGTTCTCATTTCATTTGTTTAATTGTCCTCATTTTTTAATTTGTTGTCTACTTTCTCTCTTCATTAGAATTCTTATTGTTTTGATTTTTCTTACTACTTTTAAATATAACAATTATTTTTCTATGTTTTACAATTTAGGTCCTCAATGGAAGACAAATTCAAAAGAATTCTACGTTTTTCGAATTTGATTCTATATACAGAGTTTCTTCTCTCATATCTCCAATGTCGATGATTGTGAAATTATGTTAAATGAGAAAATAAAATAAAAAATGATTTACAGTCATTTATTATAAAACACAATTTATAACAAATAATTACTTTAATTATAACTACAATTATAAAAAAATTGATTACAATCAATTAATCATTTGGAGAAAAATACCTAGACATGTATTTCAATTTAATGGATAATAGAGTTGGTAGTCATTAATTAGATAATATGATTTATAACAATTATAAAAAAATAAATACAATTAATTAATCAATATTTGGATTTAAAATTAATTAGAGCAATGAGGAAAGGCACGTGTAAACATTTTATTTAAAAATCGTTTTCGTGAATATATAATAATTATCAAAACTATATCTATTTAATTTATATATATATATATATATATATATATATATATATATATATATATATATATATAAACATAGATTATAGATTCATATTAAAGTCCATAACTCTAGAACCAGAAGAATCAGATAAATTTCCAATTCATCATCATCCCAGGTAATTAAGAACATAAAATAAACGAATGGTTTTGTTATCAATTACGTACTCTATGAAGTTCACATTTATTGTAAGAAATGTTTTAACATTTCTAGGAAAATATATAGGAATATTTTTTTTATATATTTTATAAATATTTTTTTTAGAAATAAAAAGATATTCATAATAACATTAATTTAAAAAATAGAAATATTTTTTTCTCATAATAATTAATTAAGTGTAAAATTACAAAATTATCTAATAATAGATGATAAATACATCAAGATAAAATACGACTATAGAATTTAAAAAGTATTAATTTGCTCCTTATAACTAATATATTTAATTATTTTCTCTGCCTACCTTCTTAAGCATCCTCAAAAGATGCAAAAATTGATTGTTGTTTGATCGTTCTCCTAATCTTATTAAAAAATGCAAAAAAAATCACTTAGATAATAACAAAAAATTGTAATTTTTGAAGTGTTTAGTTGTTAATTATTTAATTTGTTTTGAGAAGATGTCACAAATTATTTAATTCATTTGTAATCAAATTATATATATAAGTTTGATGAAATTATCATTAA
The DNA here is from genome assembly GCF_000004515.6 of Glycine max. NCBI lineage: Eukaryota > Viridiplantae > Streptophyta > Magnoliopsida > Fabales > Fabaceae > Glycine > Glycine max. The sequence goes on along the minus strand of NC_038251.2, from coordinate 7,216,648 downwards.
GGATCATTAAAATATGTTTTATTTATAAAGAGACCAAATTAATACTAATTATTTTATGAGAATAAAATGAATAATTTTTAAATTTTACATGAATCTCAAACATATTTTAGTCCATGTATTATTCCTATTACTCTTTCCGTCTCATTATAGTTATTATATAAGAGAAAAAATATTCTAAAATAATTGTGATTTTTTCTTTCTAATACAATATTGGCCGTCTTTTTTTACTTATATGTCTTATAATATTAATGATAAATAACAAAATTTATAAATGAATTAATAATGATATAAAATTAATTTTATGAAATTATTATTCTTTTCTATTTATTTATTGGTGTAAAACAACTTAGAATGATAGTTAAAACAACTTAGAACGATAGTTATCTTGGAACAAATGTAGTACATTATAATTACTCTTAAAAAAAATATAATGTTTGATAACATCATTCCCATTAAATTAAATTAGTATAATCGAGAAGGAAATACTTCTTGCATTAAACGCCCCAAAATGATAAAAAAAAATTGATAAATAACACGTTTTTTTAATTAAAAATGACTGTTTAAACATGTATTTAATGATTAAGGAGACCGTGTAATATTAGTTAGTGTGTTAAAACTAAAATGTTATATAAGTGCGTGGTCCTGGTTAATTAATGTATTGAAACTAAAATGTTAAGTGCGTGGTCCTGGAGTAAGAAAAAATACAGTAGCGGTTTGGATTTGATCCACGATTATATTCGATTTTGGAATCGGTGACAGCATGGCAGCGACACGAATCACAGAGAACAGTAATATGTGACTGAAAATGTTAAAAAAGCGTGGAACACGTGCTCCAATTCTGTATAACACAAGACACCGCTCCAAGTCCCTTTCTCAACATCCATCCATCACCGCCGATATTTGTTTTCCTTGTGCTTTACGTGTTCTTCAATATCTCTCAGCTTTCGCATACATTATATATAAAGATATCTCCATCTCTATATATTATACCTTTAACGTTATCTTCGATTTATCTCTCTCTAAAACCCTTCAAGCCCTTTTAATTGTCTGATATTAAAGAGATGAGGAGGAACTGCAACTTGGAACTCGCCCTTTTTCCTCCCTCTGATTCTGGCCCCCCCATGTAAGCAACTTAATTTGTTAATTTCATTTCATTCTATTTATTTAATTTATGTTTATAATAACTGCGCGCCATTTGGGTATTGAAAATTAACTTTGTTTTTGGTATGGCTTTTTTCTTCATTGAAGGGTTGACAACGTTGAAGAAGAGGCTAGTGAAATCAGCCCAATGCAAAATTTGTTCCACCGCCAGGAACAGCAACAGCCGCTCACCATTTTCTATGATGGAAAGATTTGTGTTGCGGATGTCACAGAGCTTCAGGTATATATTTATGTAGAAATTACTTCTTCTTTTTTTTTTTGTGACACTTAATCATCCGTCTGCCGACCTTAATTTGTTTGTGGTTATACTAATTAAGTAAGTATATGGCTATTACGTAGGTATGTGTAATTTTTTGGTATTTCTAACTCATTTGGGTAATTACATGAAAAGTCATAGGATTAGGCCACCATAGTTATCAGCTGTTATTGTAGATATATCTATAGTTTCACCAATGTAATCAGATATATATAGATAATGCATGTGTTGTCATGTTCTGGTAAGCCATTATGGGTACGGATAACCCATCATTACTCATCTAGAAATACAATTACTCAATACTGAACAATGGAAGCCGTTGTTATTGGACTTGGCTCCTAAGGAGACGTATATTATAGCCATCATTGATTCATTATAAAAACTCAGAGTTAGTGATAAAATTTAGTGATTATTATTATTATTATTATTATTATTTACTAATTTTAGGGTTATTAAAGTTTTAATGGATTTTTTTTAAATGTAAATAAATTATTTTGTTATCAATTTTAATCTTTCTAGTAGTGATTGTTAATTAGTAATTAGACCCTATCGCTAGTTGGACCAATAAATCAGGTTCGGGGAATTATTACTACAATTAGGTGTGAAGTATATAATAGGCATATGCGTTAGAAAAATTCAGGGATCAACTGAGTGGTTTATTTATTTTATGTCGAACTTAATGGTTTATTCTAATGACAAAGTAGGTGCACTCTAAGCTATAAGTATTTTGGTTTGAATTTTGTGCTCTAAAAAAATGCAAGCACCATTTAAATTTTGTTTTTCTAAAATAATCAAAATTTTGTTCCACAAAATTTATAAATTTAGAATTTAAAATATTTTTAGTACTGATTTAGCCTACCAATTTAGTCACTTAATCATGTTAAACATCATCATATTTGTCCGTTATTAATTTTATTGCCCCCCCCCCCCTCCCCCACTTTAGTATTTAAAAGATTTAGTATTGATTTAGCCTATGAACAATGTAAGAATGTTATCAACTTAGTCGCTTAATTACAATATTCATTTCTCTAAGTCAAACAAAAAGAATCCGATAACACTTAATTATAATAAAATTATAACTAAATTGTTTTGAAGATTAAATTAAGGACACTTATATTTAAAGGATGCAAAGGAGTGTTTAATTAAGAGTTCCAAATTATAGTCACATAAGCAAAAATTAATGGTGCGTTTTATTTTATACTTCTCTTAACTTTTTTTTTTTTGAAGAGTTCTCTTTACTTTAGAAAGAGATATTAAGCCATATAGAATTTTAAGTAAAATGAGTTGTTAAAAGATTAATTTTTTAATGAATTTTTTTTTAAAATCTAACTTTAGAAATTTTTTACTCCTGTTTCTCTTTTCCTTTTTATTTCAAATCAGGCACTATTAAAGTTAAGAATATATAAATGATCATAAATATAATGCTAAACAAGGGCATTAATCACATGAAACTTGAAACCGCGTGGTACGGAATTTTTACCCGAGAGAGAGAGACATAAACATTTTTAAAAAGATATGGTAGTTGCCGACAAGTTGGTGTTAAATTAGCCAGTAGAAGAAAAATTAAGGATATTCAAAAGGATAAAGAAAACGGTAGGTGACATTTTCGAACGAGTTTGATGTGAAACTGGGCAAGTTTGGTGTTCACAAATATCTCCCAACTTTGATTTGATACTCTTGTAAAGTTTCTTTGAAACTTCATGATTCGAATCCCACCGTAGACTTGTTCTTTGACTTAAAAAATTGCACGCAACTTGTGTTTACCATATACTCTTGGTGCTTGCTTTTATTTTTTCAAGTCGCTGTGTTATATTCTCTATTATAATAATAATTAAGATCAAACCGGTTAAATTAGTAGACCGCTGTGTGATGAATTTCATGTGCATGACGTCAATTCTTTGTAGTTAATAAGGTGTATATTCTTTTACTTATACATGGAATAAAATAATTAATAATACTAAGTTGGTTTATACGTGAATTACGTGCAGGCCAAATCGATTTTAATGCTTGCAAATAGAAAATTGGAGGAAAGAGTGAGGACACCAACTGGGTCAGAGCCATCTTCACCAACAGTGATGCAATCTAATAATCAATTGTATAGTCCTGGCACTGGCCCTTCCATGAGAAAATCGTTGCAAAGGTTCCTTCAGAAGAGAAGGAATCGGGTCCAAGAAGCATCGCCATACCGTCACTAGTTGATCATCAAAATTGTTTTCTTGTATGAGAGGAGAGACTCTATTTAGAATTAATTACTTCTTTCTTTCTTTAATATCCTTAATTATTAGGTTTACTACTTCACGCCTTTTTTTAAATATTGATTTTTGTACTATCGTGTACTTCTTTTACAGGCTGTAAATACTTCTTTTACAAAGCTTATTTTTAAGCTAGCTAGATCCACACCAATTATTTCTTTGCTCAATTTCTCTTCTTCTTTATTAATACAAGGTTTTTTTTTCTTTCTTTACATCTCTCATTCAGTGTTTTGATTGAAGACATATAAATATTCTTCTACACGATCAATTATTAGATTAGTAAATATTTCACCAGTATGTAGTTGCTCTCACTAAAACTGGATTCGAATTATTAAGTGAGAGGTCTAGGTGATTGAAAGAAGAAATTTAATTTGTTAAAGATGGAGTTCTTCGATTGAAATTAAATGATAAAATCGATAAATATTACGTTTTAATATCTAAGATGGTAAAAGTTTAGTATATTACATGAGTATTTAAAAATATTATAAACATCTGATATTTTAAGAAAAAAAAATGACAAACAAAATGACTAAAATATATTTTAAAACATAATAAACACTTAAAATTTAGAAAAATAAAATAAATACATTTGAAAGCAGTCAATAATTTAATATTTTTTAAAGAAAAAAGAAAATAACTAAACAATAATCATTTTACAAAATTAAAAACAAAAGTGCAATAAAAGATTATTTCATTATAAAAAAACTATACTGTATTTTAAGAGGTGGAGAACCTATTGCTTTAAACAAATATTTATAATGTTTTTGTTAACACGAATTTCTGTATATATACATAAGATGCGTAATTATATCATCAACAAAATAAGTCAAACTCATCTAATTCATCTTCTATTATCTTTAGAACAAGGGAGAGAGAAAAATCTTATATAAAATTATTTTTTTAATTATGGTAATAATTTTTTATTCTCCAATTAAGTTCTTCCCTCCATTTTTTTCCACTAAGGTTTTTACACAGAAATTAGAAAATATAATTAATAATTTTGTTTCATGGAAATTATTAATTACAATTTCCAATTATAAATAGTTATTATTGGTATTAGTAATGAAAATATTTCACATTATTCAAAAAACACATTATTAATTGTTATGAGTTAAATTAAAAAAATACTCCTAAGACGTGAATCAAAAATGTAAATTATATGATGAATTTCCACAAAAGAAATGATGTGTAAATTTTGTATTTCTCTCTCTTTATATAATTTTCATAAAACACTATTTATATAATATATGTCAAGATAAAAAAAAAATAGAGTGCAATTCGAAAATGAGATGATTCATTTCCTTGCATAACTTTTTTATTTCTACTTTTTTTTTCAAGGCACTCTTTCTTCCTACTTCTTCCATATCTTTCTATACAATTCTTATTATAAGGAATAGAAATAAAGTTGCTCATGATTTCTTTATATATATATATATATATATATATATATATATATATATATATATAATACTTTTTTAGTTTTTTTATAATAAAATCAATTGTCACGCAATTTTTAGTGGAGGGTAATAAATAAATAAAAACTGGGAATTTTAGAATTCAAAACCCTATCATTATGAACATAATCTATTTGGAATTAAAGTCTATTTCAATTATAATTAACCAATTTTCGAACCGCGTGGTGTGTAGGGGCCAAATGGATCAATTATTGCTGAAAAGAAAAGGAGTGAACGGCAAATTTTGTGCAGTGCCATCACATTTAAAATGTGGACAGAACTTATTTCTTTGAGTGAACGGCAACCACTTAGTGAGTGGCGTAGTCCTGTATTCAAACTCATCCAAAGAATTTGAACGCCACATGTCATGCAATCTGAAATTTGAGACCAAGGGAAAACGTATTCATACCTGAAATATGGGGCTAACTATATGGTATTGCATATCATGACCATATAGTGAAAGATCATATTGCTAACATGTACCCTCTTCTAAAACATTTAATTATATGCTCGAGTTCAAATTGTCAAAGTTAGGAAAAATTATTAGATAGTGTGACACCCTCTACCCCTCACATATATATTAATAAAGGAATAAAAATTCAAATATTAATTAAAAGTATTTTTAAAACATTTTTAAATACAAGCTTTTCAAATGGGTAAAAGGCTCACGTTCACTTTCTTCTACATCATATTCAAACTTGTCCAAATAAATAATAAAGTCATCTCGACTCAAAGAAAGTCATATAAGTCTCATACAATTAATATAGAACCTATATCCTAATGTCACATCCTATCAGAGCGTGGTGTTCCCGTGTCCTCTAGCATTAGGTTCTTCATAGTCATCCACCTATTCATCTGCTCCCCCGAACACAAGTTCAAGATCATCACAGGATCCAAACACAACAACACACAGGGAGTGAGTTATCACATTCCTAACTAATAGAGAAACAAGACAATTAAATATACATATTATATAAATGAGATACCACTTGCTTAAACATAGCTCACGTAACTTCACCACTTCGTCATTCAAAATTCACTTTTCAATTATCAATCACATTACACAAGAATCCCACACTTCGATCAAGATATAATAACACATCAATTAGCAAGCATATGCAATAGTTATGCTAAGACTCAATTCTATATGCAATGTGGTACCATGTCAGTGAAAAACCACCCTGGGGCGCTTAGGAGTACATAACAAGACACACCACACAATGGGTTTGTCAGGTCACTCTCACTAAGTAAGATCATAGGGAGACCAGTCAGGGTCACGATGTTTTGCGAGAATGCTCCAACCATATGAGATCAGCATAGGCTTAAAGGAGCACTCAAACCCGGTGACCCCCAAGGCCTACACTCCGAAGAGTCCGTCAGGGCCTCTCCCTCCTGATTCAGGTCCAACCCCTAAAATAATTTTTTTTACATGCAGACACTGCTCATGAATTATACAATACCCACGACCTTACACTCGTGTTTTAAACACGTTCAACACAATTGCGCTACGATTTAACACTGGTTCCTAAATAGGAAACCTACATTTTCTCTTTAACACTGCGCATCAACGCTTTTCTCAAGATAACGCTGGTCGGGTATTGTACAATTCATGGCTTACAACACAAGTAATTTCACATCAAGTGTTAACTACACACTTATCCACAACTAGAACTCATTCACAATTTCACATCTCATAGTGTCACAATCCACCATCACATGTTTACACGTATCTCACAAATTAACACATGTTCAACTTTACACTTATACTCAATCTCAATAACAATATTATAATCTCAAAGCAACATGTTATTCTACAATTCATCACATACTCACAATTTGAATTATCATTTCATATCCTCAATATAACAATTTATATAAAAGACTATCACAACATGAGGACTAAAACCCCTCAAATAATATTACACAATTATATCCAAATCATAGGTCCAAATATACAAATATCGAGAGCACAATTTATCAAGCAATTTTCATCAGGACATCAATATTTTATTTATAATCATAAAGGAAAAATTGCAATTTAACAAACATTCCAAAATAAAATCCCAATTTAATCCTCTAAGGATCCCTACACATGTTCTCACTAATCCCCAACTGTGAATAACTCATCCCTTACCTCTAAGCGGGTTCACGTGTCTTCAGCCAGCGATAGCAACATCTCTAGCGGTTCCCGGAAATTCTTTCAATTATTCATCCGACTGCTCCGATAGAATTCCCAAACGTCAGAGAGACGGAGAAGAGATTGAAACCTCCACTTGTACTGTCTTCATACGATTCCTTTTTCTCCCTCCACGAATATTATCTCGCAAATCCCAACGGTGGAAGCGTGCGGAATTGAATTTCGAACAACATATCCAAATTTCACAATAATCCAACGGTTAACTAAACCGGGATCGTAGTTTTACCAAGACAGCTCTGGGTTTCTGCGGGAAAGAAAAAGGCTACAATGCGAAGGGTTTTTCTCTCAGTTCAGACATGATATCGAAATTCCCAACGGTGAGAATGCTCGGAATTGTGTTGCGAACATGATACTCAAATTTCACGACGATCCAACGGTGAACGGGTTCGAGATCGTCGTTTTTCTGAGACTGGTTTGGTTGGCTGCGGGAAAAAGAAAGGGTTTTGAGAGAAGGGGAAAAACGAAAATGAGGCCAAAAGGAGGCAGCTGACTTAACATAACTATTTATACCTAGGGTACTCAGCCTATTATTTGCTCTATATTTATTTATTTATTACTAAAAAGCTTTTTAAATTTATTTACGAAAAATTGGGATGTTACAATTCCACCCCTCTTAAAAGAAGTTTCGTCCCCGAAACTTGCCGAAAGATCGAGAAAAAGATATCACGCATATGATTCTCAATATCAAGATGTGTGTCTAGTTGAAACTTTTTTTCTATTACTCTGATCACAAGACTCCTCTGCACTTAACTATTAAATCCGGTGATCCTCATTTACTCAATGATAGTATTACATAAGTAAGTCTTCTCACGAGAGTGACATCTCAACTATAATAGAATGTGAATGACATACTATTTGGAGTAGAATAATATCATAGGAGACACTAATGACAAATTGAAAAGAACAAACAAACACAAGGAGACGTGACTGATCACATGGTCGACTCTTTTTCGAACATCGGACGGTTCAAGAAAGATAATGAGTTTCGAGACTCTCACACTCTACCAATCCTAGTTCACGATGACTATCGAGAATACATGATTTGCCTACCCTTGAGTCTAAGCCTCTTCCTTCAACATGATCTTTCTCACTTTCGTATACTTGACTCATAACTCTCACTTAGGTTCAAGAATGGTAACGATTCAACTCTAAGGTTGCTTACTTGATACTAACTGGGTGCTAATTAGATAAGCAATACAGATTACTCCCTACTTCTGTAAGTTTGTTCACCTTGAGGTAATCTTCACACATTTATGCTCATCATGTCACCCTATAACTTTGCACTTGAAGTTGAGATTTCAACTGTTGTTTACGATATCTAACTCTATAACTAGGACACTAGTCATATCATCGGTTTCCTATTCAAACTCTAACTACTAAGCTAGTTCTAACATTTAAAACTAAACTCACAACAAGATTCTTGAGAATTTTACACATCTCTTTTATCTCGGATTCAGCTCCAAAGATCCTCACAATGTATCAAACTAACGGTAATGTCTCCCAAAATATTATGGTGAACCCCATGGTTACCTATTCTAACTCACATATAGGATAAATCTTTTCATAAGTCTTAAGTTGTCAAGAAACATTGATCACTATTTGTCCTCCTACAAGCACTCCTCTAAACTTAAAAATTATTTCAAATATTTTACTACTCCAATAAGGACCTACGCGACTAAGATAGCACTCAATAATTTACAGTGGTCGACTTCTCTATGAACTTATGGCTTACTCCTTACAAGGATCTCACTCAAAAACTTAAACTTACTTAAGTCATCTCCAGCAAGCATTAAGGTTAATCCAATGAGTCCTAAAATAACCTTTTGGTTCGACTACTAGTTAAGAGCATTTCATCTTAATCTTAGGTTTCCTCTCATCTCAAAACAACTTCTGCCCAAGAAGGATTTGTAGTTATCTTTCACCTAGACGTAGCATACTTTAAGGGTCATCTTCATCTAACTAAAATGCATAACAAAACTCTTAGCTCGGAACATGATGTCCAAGGGTCTATAACAACCTTATAATGCACATCATAATTCAACTTAACTGGAAACATACTAAACACTAATCATCAAAACCACAACAAGAGCTAACTCAGGGTGAGAGATCCTATCACGCATTCCACAAACACACATAGACATCAATCATATTATGACATGACCAGGTACACATAGAGGTCACAATAGGTACTAAGGTATTTCTTAAAGCATCAACAAACTTTTTCCATATTAAGGTAAAAAGAACTAATATTTATCTTGCTAATCGTACAACTATCATCAATAATCTTTTAGGTCACCTACCTTACGCAAGAACACTCACTCTTGAATCCTTCTATGCTTAACAATTAATGTCTTACTAACTACCTTACTCTCTTCTTAAGGTTCCACATTAAACCTCTTAACTATACTTCATAACTTTTCCAACTAGACTATGTTCTCCAACAACTCTACACTAGATATTTCCCACGAACTACGGTTACAAGTTTCTATGGGTACTACACTTATAAGATTCTCAATCTTGCACTTAGGTGGTAACTAAGCATATCCTCAAGGAACACAGGTACACGTCTTACTAAGTTTGACTTTCGTCTATAGGTAACAATGATCATGTCTACTCAAGTATTTCCTCTCAAAACATCTTAACATGATTGTCAAAGGCGAAGTCTCTCTTTATTCGTATTAGAAGTAACAACAAGAAAGATTATCAAGCAGTTTAACTAGACATGATTGGAAGATGAGCAGCCAATAATAAGATGAACACTCGATTGATTAGGAGACTATAATTTTAAATCAAGAAGGATCACTCATCTAGAATCAACAGTAGATACTCCAAATGAATTCTAGAAACGAAAACATAATCACAGTGTACGCACATATGGAGATATCAACTATCACTTGATCGTGACAGAAACATCAATAATCCAATTATTTGATGTAGGCTCATAACACAAACAATGAATTATACTCAAGCTTGCAAGTGAAATCGAATTACTCGACTTAAGTACGCAACACAAAGAATAGTTTACACTAGAATAAAAAGGTATGGTCAAAAGAGTATTCTATATAAAATATATCTCGATACGAGTCATCGAACTATAGAGTATCAACATTGCTAAGAACAAGAAATCACGAACAACCATACTATCTATGCAATTAAGGCAAAACACCATACTACTAACATACCCAGAATTATAAGGTTCTTATAATAAGTATACAACGTACATATAAGAAGTAAGAATTTAATAGTTAATAAGGATGTATTAAAGAATCACAAACTTCAACTACTACATTCATGACTACACACAAAATAAAGTGAGTTAAGTAGTCATGCGTTTACACATCAAGAAAGACATACTCATCCAAGATATATATATGGTTCAAAAGGTTTTCACAACACTAATCCACACATCAAGATAGAAATAAGTTTATTAACAACATACAAGCAAGAAGATAAGGGCTCATTAAAGCATTATCCATCAGTATCAAGGCTTCTTGCATCCCCTAACGGCTTACCATAATGTCGAACCGCACTTCACAAATTATAGAGATGGCCAGTCTCATAACTCATGACTCAACAGTGGATTTATGGTATAACAAACATTAAGGATGCAAGGCACATACAAGCATTATTATTAAGTCTTATTTAATCATGTAGGAGAAAATACAAATAAAAATTCAAGCATGCTCAACAAAAGTACTCATAAGTAACCACACAGAGTGCACACCAGAATATGGTAAGCACATAACACACTGGCCGAAAGGTTCGACCTGCTCTGATACCACTAAATGTGACACCCTCTACCCCTCACATATATATTAATAAAGGAATAAAAATTCAAATATTAATTAAAAGTATTTTTAAAACATTTTTAAATACAAGCTTTTCAAATGGGTAAAAGGCTCACGTTCACTTTCTTCTACATCATATTCAAACTTGTCCAAATAAATAATAAAGTCATCTCGACTCAAAGAAAGTCATATAAGTCTCATACAATTAATATAGAACCTATATCCTAATGTCACATCCTATCAGAGCGTGGTGTTCCCGTGTCCTCTAGCATTAGGTTCTTCATAGTCATCCACCTATTCATCTGCTCCCCCGAACACAAGTTCAAGATCATCACAGGATCCAAACACAACAACACACAGGGAGTGAGTTATCACATTCCTAACTAATAGAGAAACAAGACAATTAAATATACATATTATATAAATGAGATACCACTTGCTTAAACATAGCTCACGTAACTTCACCACTTCGTCATTCAAAATTCACTTTTCAATTATCAATCACATTACACAAGAATCCCACACTTCGATCAAGATATAATAACACATCAATTAGCAAGCATATGCAATAGTTATGCTAAGACTCAATTCTATATGCAATGTGGTACCATGTCAGTGAAAAACCACCCTGGGGCGCTTAGGAGTACATAACAAGACACACCACACAATGGGTTTGTCAGGTCACTCTCACTAAGTAAGATCATAGGGAGACCAGTCAGGGTCACGATGTTTTGCGAGAATGCTCCAACCATATGAGATCAGCATAGGCTTAAAGGAGCACTCAAACCCGGTGACCCCCAAGGCCTACACTCCGAAGAGTCCGTCAGGGCCTCTCCCTCCTGATTCAGGTCCAACCCCTAAAATAATTTTTTTTACATGCAGACACTGCTCATGAATTATACAATACTCACGACCTTACACTCGTGTTTTAAACACGTTCAACACAATTGCGCTACGATTTAACACTGGTTCCTAAATAGGAAACCTACATTTTCTCTTTAACACTGCGCATCAACGCTTTTCTCAAGATAACGCTGGTCGGGTATTGTACAATTCATGGCTTACAACACAAGTAATTTCACATCAAGTGTTAACTACACACTTATCCACAACTAGAACTCATTCACAATTTCACATCTCATAGTGTCACAATCCACCATCACATGTTTACACGTATCTCACAAATTAACACATGTTCAACTTTACACTTATACTCAATTTCAATAACAATATTATAATCTCAAAGCAACATGTTATTCTACAATTCATCACATGCTCACAATTTGAATTATCATTTCATATCCTCAATATAACAATTTATATAAAAGACTATCACAACATGAGGACTAAAACCCCTCAAATAATATTACACAATTATATCCAAATCATAGGTCCAAATATACAAATATCGAGAGCACAATTTATCAAGCAATTTTCATCAGGACATCAATATTTTATTTATAATCATAAAGGAAAAATTGCAATTTAACAAACATTCCAAAATAAAATCCCAATTTAATCCTCTAAGGATCCCTACACATGTTCTCACTAATCCCCAACTGTGAATAACTCATCCCTTACCTCTAAGCGGGTTCACGTGTCTTCAGCCAGCGATAGCAACATCTCTAGCGGTTCCCGGAAATTCTTTCAATTATTCATCCGACTGCTCCGATAGAATTCCCAAACGTCAGAGAGACGGAGAAGAGATTGAAACCTCCACTTGTACTGTCTTCATACGATTCCTTTTTCTCCCTCCACGAATATTATCTCGCAAATCCCAACGGTGGAAGCGTGCGGAATTGAATTTCGAACAACATATCCAAATTTCACAATAATCCAACGGTTAACTAAACCGGGATCGTAGTTTTACCAAGACAGCTCTGGGTTTCTGCGGGAAAGAAAAAGGCTACAATGCGAAGGGTTTTTCTCTCAGTTCAGACATGATATCGAAATTCCCAACGGTGAGAATGCTCGGAATTGTGTTGCGAACATGATACTCAAATTTCACGACGATCCAACGGTGAACGGGTTCGAGATCGTCGTTTTTCTGAGACTGGTTTGGTTGGCTGCGGGAAAAAGAAAGGGTTTTGAGAGAAGGGGAAAAACGAAAATGAGGCCAAAAGGAGGCAGCTGACTTAACATAACTATTTATACCTAGGGTACTCAGCCTATTATTTGCTCTATATTTATTTATTTATTACTAAAAAGCTTTTTAAATTTATTTACGAAAAATTGGGATGTTACAGATAGCATGTATTAGCAAGTCTTTATAGTTCTTATTTATCTTCATATAACTTGTAGTTGGGTTTTTTAATTTCCGAGAAAAATAATAATAATTAAATTAAGTGTTATTAAAATGAGTTGGAAAGTAATTTTTCCAAAGTAGTATCTTGGATAATATATCTTAGGTTCAAGTTAGTAGGGAAAAACTAATAGATTCCAAAGCTTAGTAAAGGATAGAAGATGAGAAAAAATAGAAAGGTAAAACTGAATATTTTTTGTGTCCATTTCATTCCCACTCTATTACATTTATATTCTAACTCCTACACAAAGATAAAATTAACTTTGGCCTGTAATGCTAATCACTAATAAAAGAATGAAAACATTCCTTTATTGCAGTAACTAACTAATTGAGTGGATAAGGTAGTGGAGATAACAGAATGGAATATTGGGATAGTGGCTTAAAATAAAATCCCTGGCGCTTTCTGATGGTCCTACAGGACCTGTTGTGGTCCACTTTGTTGTTATGTTCTCCATGTTCTTCATAGTCCAGCTTGCTATCAGAAACGGTAACATTTCCTTGGCATATAAGCTATTCAAATTCTGAGGAAATATCTAAGATCAGCTTCATATGCTTATGTAGAAGATAGTATGATTTACTACATCTCTCATACATTAATATTAATTGAACAAACTAAATTATCAGCGAGTTGATAACATAAGACAACCTACTCGTATCAATTTTGTCACTTAATGGATTTAGTATTCAGCATTTTAATTTGATATTTTGGTGTTCAGATTTTCATATACTCATGAGTTATGAAAACAGCAAATGCTCCAAGAGCCAGTGCTTTGAAAACATCTGTGATCTGTCACTTGATACAGGAAAACAGGAACTGTTCTTTGAGCAGCTTCTACAATCTATTAAGCTTTTAATGCCTAATATACCTGCGATTAACTAAAATTAACAAAGAATGGACATGAAAAAGATAACATTGGAGACCACCTAAATCAGACAGTCAAAATATGATTTATTTATACTTCAATAGACAGGAAATTTCAAAAGAATGAAAATAGAATTACAACATAGTACCTTTTCTAGACCAAATAATTGTTTCGGAATGCTCCTCTGGAGAGGTCTAATCCTGGGGACGCGATTCCACAAAACCACAAGTTACTACTTCAGCCTACATGTGTCTGACGTGGTGACTGATGGACATCATCAAAATGCACTTAGCTGGGTGGCATAGTTATAGGACATCAAGGTTTAGTGGGTCTTGGGAGGGTGTCCTTAAACATATAGCTGCTAGTTAATTTGACATTATTTGTGTTGCGAATTGTCCTTGTACTGTTGCTTGCTTTTGCACACATTGTGCTTAAGCTAGCTAGCTATCTTTCATTTTTTTTATCAAAAAAACTTAGCTGATATGTACATCAATATGGCCATCTATGCATCCCAGGCATAGCTGGAACACTAATGGCCTGAGTCAACTTGACTTTGTTGGACTCACCCAATAATCATTCCGATAAAACATATTAGTGTATGATAAGGCTAGACTAATCACCCATATAAGTATCCATTATACCCTCAAATGTGTCATAGTGCACTACTTGCATCATCTTTTTATTCTCTATCATCGCATGTACTTTGAGAAGCGGCATGACTAACCCTGATCATAAATTTAAGGCTAAACTTGAAAACATCTAAGGACTCCCTACATTTCACATCAAGATGAAGTGGCATACTAATAACCACCCTTGCACTTCAGCAACATCTTACACCTATAAATTCTAGAATTCCTCTCACAATTAGGTAACTTCGCCTGTGTTCTAAAACAATATTACTTTATATAATCGATTATCGAAATAATATAATTTAGCAACTATCCCAAACACACCCTTAATCCATTACTGACTTGGGCATTGAAAGTCTTTACAGGTATTTGCCTTAGTCCACTATGCTCAGCCATAATCAGAGAAGCAATCTACCACAGTCCGGGCCTCATATTCGGGTCCACCTTGGATCAATAATAGTTGCGGGACATAGTCAAGTTGGCAAGCTCCATGATTGGAAACAAGGATTCCAGCAGCTCCAGCTTGTGTGTATAACTATCCTTGCTATGTATTATTAATATTAAGCATGGAATGTGGGATGTCATTCAAAATGCTAAAGCAATTAATTCTATCAAAGATCAAACGGGAAGCATCAAAGTGGATCTGTTTGATATACTTACCACTATCTAAATACACCCTTGACTAGAATTGGCAATAAAGAGATTGTTCTAACTTTGAAGCCATTTAAAATCCTGTAACAAGGTTCGCCGCATTATTACTATCTGTTGGCGGTATTTTAGAGGTGGTATAAAAGTCTCTAACACAAGAAAATATAGCATACGTTGGGTTATAGAGCCTACAAAATCATGCAGAAAAACAGAACAAGAATGTAGTTTAAAGGCTGAATAATTTACTGTTTTCTTAGTTTTCTTAACACCTCTTTCTGCAATACATACACATGTACTTATGTACTAACAAGTGATTCCTACATTACTAAAACAGTTACAATATCAAAGAGTCAAAATTATTGGCTAAATATTCTACTCCGCTAAGTGGCAACACATTATTAAATATATCTACTCTAAGGATTGATGACAATACATTATTCAACACTTCCATGTTCCTTGTGACAAGCTGTCTAACAAAATTCTTGTCTTTGTACACCTAGGTAATAAATAAGAATAAACATATTTGTAACACAGGCATTTGAGACCTAACTAGCAGAAAAAAAATCAAACAGGCGGCTAGGCCTAAGCCTTTATTTGCCTAATGACAGAGTCAATTACGTACGATATTATGCTAGGGAAGAATACTAGAGTGGTCAGAATTCCCCCAAAACCTTTCTCTTTGATTTGAAAAAACTATGCTGCCTGAGATCATCTTGAATTCATAGCTAACGTTTTAGAAAAATATAAATTAAACTGAGTTTTAACAGCCTGAAATTTCTTTTCAGATAATTCTTTTGATTGGCAAGTGGATCTCACCATTGCGGGGTTTAGACTCAAGAGTGGGGTATGTTGTATACCATATTGCTCAAGGCTCACCCTCATCTCATCTACTTAATTATATGGAACTTTTACTAGTTGCAGGACATGGTCTAGATTTTTGCTGGAGAAGATATATCCCAGTACCTTCATGTTCATTAATCTCTACCCTTTTGGAAGCTCATTTCTCTCCAAAAACATATCTCATCATATTCTATAATTTCATTATAGAATAATTCTTTCTTATAATTTTACTAATATAAATACACTATTATTATTATTATTTCAGTTGCTTTTAAAAATTCTCTCTCCGCTTGTTTTTACTTCCTGGTTTAATAATGTGACAGAGATCAGAGATAGGGGATCAAGTTGCTTGAGCTATTTTTGTTTTATTTTAATTTATGTGGAGGTGATTGTAGTTTGTAGACTTTGAATTGAAACCATGATTGATAGTGTAGTTTGGGCCTTGGCCCTCACTTTCATAAAAAAAAAATGATTTGACCCATTACTGTATGTACCCAAAAAAGAAAATCCCACCCATGACTGTGCTTGTGTGGAAAATTGTAGTCTAACGCTGACAAGTCCCTCAGTAACTTACTGACAGTAAGTATTGCGAAATGCGAACTCAATCAGACCAAGTAGAATGGCTCTAATTAATGTTTCATTAAATTCATTTATAGCAAATATGACAAATCAACTATTTATTTAAATGATCTCATCATCTATCTACAAATTGAAGTTAATTTTTCAGAGATAATTAATGTAGTTAGTTTTTTTTTTATATTACTTTAAGTAAAATGATGCCAAAATTATGCTCTACTAAGTAGTGCTAATGAAGTATGGTATTTTTTTTTAATAATCAAGTATGATATTAGTAAGTATAGTTTTAGATAATCAAAATTAATAACCATTTATCTTTAAAATTAAGTGAAAATTTTGCAGTGCTTGCTTGTATACATTAAAATTTTGCAGTGTACACTTGCAACTTTTTTCATTTCCAAAATAGTTTACAATTAAAACTTTATTAAAAGAAATTACAAAGGAAAAAGCTTATCAAAATATTTTTTTTCTAAACTCCTTAAAAAACAATGAAAGCTAAGCATGCACTAATTGAAGGCCTACGTGTTATTGTTTTTTTAAGAAAAAAAATACTTTTTTAACTAATTAATAAAATTATATTAAAAATATCCATAAAACTTTTGTTGTTTTTCTTATCAAAATTATATATAAAAAAAACTAAGCAAAATTATACTGCAAACTTTTTTATAAAAAAAAAAAAAAAAATTAATCCTAACGTACTATAAGATCAAGATGAATGGATGGACTGAGTTAACAAAAAAAAAAAGGTGACAATGACATGGATTCGTGCCCGCTGATCACAAATCCAAAGGCGTCCCCACCCTATATTAGCTACCTCTAGGTTCAGACAAAACTTGCATTTGCATGCGTACAAGGATGACAATGACAACTCTATTCTTCTCATGGTACTGGGAAACATATTCATCCACTTCTGCCATGGCTTGGTATGGTAGATTTTGATTAATAGACCAACACATCATCTAGGGACTCATCCAAGTTACTTACTATACATGGAAATCAGTAGATAGTTGACCCAAAAAAAGTAGAATAGAGAATAGATTGATAGAATCTAGAAACTTGTTAAATGAAAAATAAGATATCATATCTAATTTTGACATGTGATAAATATAATCATATTGAAAAATATTTGATAAATATTAAATATGTTATTTAACATTAAAAAAATAATAGATATGATAGAATTTATGATCTAATAATAAAAAATATTAATAGAATGTTTAAAATAAAAAATAATCTTATGTATTATTACTCAAAATATAAAATATATTTTGAATTAAAGGCTTATCATTCAGTATGTTTTATATCTTAAACTGCCTGGTCATGTGGTACGTATGATAAGATAAAAGTCTAGCACAAATTAGAAAAATACTAATTTACAATGACATGCACTTTTTCTTTTTATTTTTTCCTCTGTTGTATTCTACACTAGTACTCATTGTGTTAAAACTTTGCAAGTTGCAGGTAAAGATTGGGAATTTCTTACAAGATTCCCTGTGTCTCCCTCTCTACCAAAACAAGCTCTGAGGTGTGCATCTTTTTTGTGTTGGCAGCAACTAGGGTGGTTGCAGCATGCTCATTTATATCAGACACCGACAGTGCTGTGTTCGTGCTGCCACTCTTTCAAAAGGCTGCTACAGACAACACTCGAGGATGGGACTTATTAGGAGTTAAAGAGGTAGCTTTTCCCAAAACATACAAAAATCAAACACAAAAGTCCAAATATAAATCTTTTACTTTCACCATTGCATGCAGATGTAACCTGTCCTATTAATTGAAGCCGCTACTTAGCTGCCTGCAGTGACCAATATTACACAATCACACTGCATGAAATTTTTATTTTTATTTTTGTGTGAATAATTTAATTTCCATGGACATCATCAACAAGAACACACAGGCTAATAGCTATGAATACACTCTCAGTAGTCAAATGTAGATATGAGTAAAGCATTTTATATAATACATTCTCAGTAGTGTCACAAAAACAAATTAAAGAAACTAAGGATAAAATTTAAAACCAAGGGAGAAAATATGACTTGTAGATCCAGCCATGATGATGAACTTGAACTCATGTTGCTTTGGTACAAAGGTGGCTTGATTCCTGCTGGATCTTCTGGTGGTCCTTTAGCAAAAGATTTGCCATTTCTTGGTTTCATGTTCACACAAGAGGAGATTTCCAAATATGAAGACAGGTTCTTCTTGTTTGGCTGGTCACTGATGCAAATTTCACTGTTTCCTCTCACATCCAACCTTTTACCAAGTTTTCCAATGAACTCATCAGGGAGCTGAAGAACACCATTCAGCTTGTTGTGGCTGATGTTCAGTTGATCTAAGTTTGGGAGCAAAGCTAGATTTGGAGGGACTGATCCACTGAGGCTATTGTTATCCAGGGAGAGAGCTGTGAGGTTCTTCAAGGAGGAGAAAGAATTGGTTATGGAGCCAATCAATCCACACCCTGAGAAGCTCACTGACTTCAGCTTGCTAAGCTTCCCTATGAAGAGGGGTATCTCTGATTTGATGGGGTTGTCATCAATGAGAAAATATTCTAAAAGCTCTAAGTTTGACAAGGTTTCAGGAATAGGCCCACCAATAAAATTATGACTCAGATCAAGCAAGACTAACCTCTTGAGCTTTCCTAAATCAGGAGGTATTTTTCCTGTAAGCCTGTTTGAGCTCAAATCCATCTTCTGAAGAAGTTGAAGTTGTCCAAGAGAGCTAGGAAGGTTGCCTTCAATTTCATTCCAACTTAGGTCCAAAATGGCAATATTTTTCAAACCTCCAATTTCCTTGGGGATTTGGCCATTGAAGTTATTATAACTCAGATCAAGTTGCTCCAAAGAAACCAAACCACCAAGTTGTCTAGGAATATTTCCTTGGAATCTATTCTGGGACAGGCTCAGGACTCTAAGACTAGCAACACCACCCAAACTTGGAGGTATTTCTCCAGAGAGTGTTGGATTAGACTGCAAAGCCAGGTGTTCCAAGGTAGAGAAAGGACCAAAGAGAGTTGAGGGTAGGTTAACTGGTGAAGCAACAAAACAGTTGAAAATTGAAAGTGTTTTCAAGTAAGTGAGTTTCAGCAAAGATTCAGAAAGGTAAGCAGAAGACTTGCAAGGTGGGGAGAGTATATCAGGACCAATGTGGATCTTTGTCACATGAAAAACTGGTGGATCATTGCTAACTTCACACTCAATTCCAGGCCATTGAGTGTCAGTACATGGTTGAGGGTGTGCTTGGGACCAGTCAGGGTCATCCACAAGAGCATCCATCACTTCAAACAACCCCAACAACTCCTCCTCTTGCATTACCATTTCTTCCCCAAGTACAATATTGCTTCTCATCCCCACCATTTCACAAGCAAACAAAAGGAACACAACAAGATGAAAAGAGAAAGAAGCCATTTTTTGAGACAATGTAAGTAGTAGAAGAAGGTCAATTAAGCTTAGACAAACTCACAAAATGGAGTAGCAAAGTTTGGAGGTTTGGAGGGAATTGAAAAGGGTAAGATCCACTACTTTCTCTAAATAAGGTTTCTTGAATAGTGTTGTTGGCAAAGGAGAAGAATGGAAAGGTGAGTCTAAGCATCTCATTTTTTATGTGCGTGTCAGCAGTGAAGGCTGCAAAGAAAAAAAGGCAAAGGCTTGCTGTCGCCTTTGGGTTCCCAAATTTGCAATTGTGAGTATGACAGTGTTAGTTTGCATGGAAAAGGGGAGTGAGATGGGGAAAGACAAAGCGGTTACTATAAAAGGCAATGCACATTTCCAGAAGAGTTTAATGGTTAATGCAGTATATGCAGATAAATACATAGCATTGATAAGACATGACTGCAACAAAAGTAAAGTAAAAGGAGGGATGATCAACTGAGGCCAAGACCTACATTCTTTCTCTGTTCAATCCATCAAATTATGCAAGCCAAACCTCTTTCAGTTTTTGAAGTACCCACGTCAAAAAACACTTCATTGACGAGTTAACTGCTATCCTTTATCCTTTTCTCAGTGTACTACTATCCACAACTACTGGCCTCCTTGTTAGGATTAAATTGTATTTTTTATATATGTAATATATCATTTGTTTGGTTTACTACTTAAATATTTTTTATTGCTTGATATTCTCAAAATTTTGTTTTTAGTACTTATCATTAATCCTGATTTGTTAAATGATAACACACAAACTAATAGAATGTTATATCTTAGGTTAAGTGATGATGTGATAAATTAATATAGTATTACATCATTATTTAAAGGATTTAAATTAATGACAAGTATCAAAAAAGTAAAATTAAAAGAAAATGTTAGATACTAAAATAAATAAAAATATTTTTTAAATAATAAACTGAAAATAAAATATATTACAAATATAAAAAAACACATTTAAATTTTTTATTTACTAGAATTTTGAGATAAAATTTTGTGCTTTGACCTTCAAAATTTAAATAATCAAATTCGCAAATCACAAGTAGTAGCAATATCATTGTATTAAGTTATCGGCTTAAACATGTTTTTAATTTTTTAAATTTAAGGTAAGTTAATTTGTTTTTAATCCTCTAAATTTAAAATTCATTTGTTAGTATCTGTAATTATAAGAAGTTTATTTTAGTCTTTCTATCCAAACACCGTTAAAATATTTTGCTTACTTAACTAACCAGTGGCAATCACTTAAAAGGTTATCCTCTTTGATTTTATATGATTGTTACTAAACAACTTGTCAGATGTGTATTTTCTTTTCAAAATTATTCATTTTGACAACGTTTGGAGGGAGGGGTTTCAGGCGGAGAGACTAAACTAGATTTTCTCTTTTTAAAATTACAGATATTAAAAAGATCATTTTTTTAAAAAAATAAAATCTATTGACCAAACATATAATAATTTTACGAATATAAAACTTTATATTAAAATAAGTTTGCATAATTGCATTCCCATCCAAAGCAAATAGTGTGGGCTGGGCTGTGAATTGTGATGTATGATGGATATTGAAAATGTCAATGAAGCCTCAGTGGTTATTACTGGAAAAATGTAGTATAACTTCAGGATTGCTTCTCCTTCATATCAGTATAGTACACTTGTTGATAGCAATCATAGCATCTTGTAATTTCCTTTCACCAATCACAGGGACACCTTTGTGAAAACTTTCATGTTGCAAATTGCTGTGTTGTCAAACCATCTCATGTGCGGCAAATCAAGTTTTATGTTATGGCCCTCCACCGTGCGTCTCCTACTTTTGAAACAATTTCTTAGATATATTAATTGATTCGTTTTTTATGTGTTCCAGGAACCCTATTCCACATCAGCCATTTCAATTACTTCAACGGAATAAGATGAGAGTTTATGGAAGGAATTAATGGAGCCAACTTAGTGTTAAATCAAAGGATGCTGCCCACTAAGTGATTAATTATATCATCTGGAAGGTCTGAAACCAAAACACTAGTTGCCAAAATGTCAAAAAATATACATAGTGATTCTATTTGGTTTCAACAAGATTGTCTCCCGTAAATAATATCAGTGATTTAAAAATAAAATGTTCAAAATATATTTCACTTCGATATTCATCTAAAAAATTGTCTTTAGTAGATGTGGCTGGCTATCAGTACTCTTTGTGTCTTGCAAGTGTTCTACAGTAGGCGGATATTCAGGGTCTGACTTGCTTGATGAGTCTTATATTTCTTAACAAATGATATGTTCATTGTGTGAATTTCTTTTTCCTCTTTCTTATCATCATAGTCTCTTACTTCTCACAGGAAAACTATAATGAAATTGGCACTAACGCCAAGATATATAGTATTGTCTGGTATTGGTTTAACTACAGTTCCACTGCTAAAGAATATGTAGTGCAAGTTGAGATTAAAATTTACAAACTTGAGTTTGAATGGTTTTCATTTTACAAATTCAGTTTGCAAAAGCAATCTTGCTATTGCCTTCAATTGAAACTTGTTTTCAGACCAAATAAAAGTGTGCAAACATAATTTTTTAGGTAAGTCAAACTTATCATGAAATTGAATTTATTGCATAAAGTATGAAAATACGAAGAAAAAAATTCTAGAAATTTTACAATAAATTTTTAATACACAAAATCATTGAAACAATGAGTTTAAAAAACGAAAAAAATGATATTATGAAAAGTTAATTAATGAATGAAATAACTAATGAATAAAAGTCCATCTATAACTTGCTCCAATTTACTATAATTGTTCACATTTTATTCTTTAAATTTTGAGAAATTTTATTAAACACATGTCTCAAGTTTATAATTGTGCCTCTAGTATGTCTTTTGATGAGTTAGAATTTAATTTCAATTCTTTTTTTATTTGTAAAATCATATTTGGTCATTGAAAAAAATATTTGACTCAATTTTGTCAATAAAAATAAAATCACCATCCAAATTACCTTTTAAGATTACAATGTGAGACAATTAATCCTTTAATATTGAATGGAAGAACTAAAGTATTTTTTTAAGCAAAAAGTATCTTATATTTTTAAGAGATTATTTTTTAGATATTATTACTGTAAAAATTTATATTAAAACTAATTAAAAAATTTCATAAATATGATTTGAAAATAATTATTATAAAATTAACAATATTTGAATCATATAATAATTCATTAGATGAAAATATAAAGACACTTTAATGTATTATAGTTAAATTCTATTTATAATTTTCAGTAAGCAAATGATTAAAGTTTTTTAAAGATTAGAATGTGTTTAGTATTTATTTTTCAAAGATCAAATTAAATATTAAATATTTATTCTATAAAAAAAGGAGACTGGGTTTTTTCACCAACCAAGTGGAAGACCACCGTTGCAAATTTTGGTAGGACCATATTCTAAATTGATGGTATACGACATTTAACATAAAAAAATACACAAAAGGATTTAAAACAAATAATGAAAACTTGATAAACCTTTTATACTCAATCATATTTGAATGGTCCATGCACATTGACATGAATCACTTTCAAAATGATTCATGCTTAAATTCACCTCCATTCTAAAGAAAATAAAATGGGGTATTATTTGACGATCCATTTGACTACTCGAAATTACAATACACTCTGGATGACCATGTAGCTCCGACGATTCCAAAAAAGAAACAAACAGGTGGATCCTAGGCACACGGATTTAACCAGAATCACATTAATTATTAAAAAAAATCGAAATGTGATATTCAATGAACAATTTACACGCTACTCGATCATTGCTTTTTCTTCTAAGATCCCGAAATTGTTTACTAGCATGATGCTAAAGATAGGTTTTTACCACTAAGTGTTTCAGCACTTTTTTAAAATACAGATTCTAAATCCATAGGATTTTAATGTTGCTTATCCAACTCTTTTCTCTAGTTTTTTTAAGACCATAAAAGACACTACTAATCTTATTCAAAACAGGTACAACGTTCTATTACGAAAATATTAAAGCTCTCCCTCCTTCTATTACATCCTTCCACTTTTGACTGTTATTTATATATATATATATATATATATATCAGCTGGTAATGCTGATATAAGGCAAGAGGATCCCTTCAAGGCCATTATATATGCATGGAATCGAGCGATGAGGATATTTTATGGATATCATATGTATATTTTAGGAAAATTCATATTTTATATTTTAGGCAAATTCCTAAGATTATATTACTGTTGTTTCAGGGATTCAATTCTCGTCTCTTATAAGTTATCTCTCATCTCTTAATTGTAACTATTTCTGATTAAGAGTTACATCATATTTTATCTCTGATTATATATGTTTGACTGATTTACTTTGACGGGAAAATTTCAATTAATTTGAAATGGAGTTGAGGTTGAATTTTTCATAACATGTAAATAGTGGGGCAAGATCGAGTAAGTTTAGGGATATACATATCAAATCTTAACCCGTTCCAAATATAATTAAATTACAAGAATATTGTTAATAATTGAACTTAACGTGTTTGTATTAATTATGTCGTTTGATTCTTAAATTTCATACTTTATTAATTAAGCTTATAAATATCAATTTTTATGTACTATTACTAAAGTAGCTAATGTACCCAAAAAAAAAAGAGTAGCTAGGGAAGAATGAGGAGAGGACAAAAGTTTTCCTAACCCTGATAGAATGGGACAAGAGATCGATGAAGATGATGGTGGGTTCGGGGAGCTAAGGAGGAGGACAAAACCCGTCCTTTCTTCACTCTATTCCCACATCTAATCTTTAACTTACAAATCATACAGGGAGATCTATTTTTATTATGTCTTCATCTAATATCATGAACAAATCATACAGGGCTATAATTATATATGCATACTCATAATTGCTTTATATTAATATTTTAAAAGAACTATGACCATTCATTAGTGGTCGAGTTTTAATTATTTGTTAAAAGCCTTAATGATGTGACCATTAGGGTCTCTTCATCTTAGTAAAAAAAAATTGTACAATCCGCACATGCGCTTAGTCATACTTCCAGAAAATATTCATACCTATACTCGTGGAAATAGTAACTTTAGTTTGGTAACTTTAATTAGTCGAGTACTTAAGTACTAAACTCCAAACCTATTATACTCATATTTTTGTTAAATAAAATATTCGTTTTTTTTGTTTTTTTTATAAATTAGTGAAATAAGAATGTTATTTTAATACTAAAAATAGCTATAAAAATCAATAAAAAATATTAATATTATAACATCATAGTTCAAAAAAATATTTCAATATTTTTTTAATATAATTACAATATATATATATATATATATATATATATATATATATATATATATATATATATATATATATATATATATATATATTTATCAAGGCATAGGATAAAGTGGATATAGTGCAAACTTCTATGCTAATTACTCAGACACATCCATTATAAATTATTTTTCTCATCCTAACATCGGTACAAAATATGAAATATTTATTGTTAAAAATAGTGATGAATTTCTGTTAAAAATCATGAGCACACACAAGATAAAATTTCTCCTTCTAACATAATTTATTTTATATTCAAAATTAAAATTTAAATCTTAAATCACTTGATTAAAAAATACACACCATTAACACTTATGTCAATTATTGTTCATCATAATATATGTTTCAAGCTAAAATGAGAGGGGGGATTCGAATAGAATATATATATATATCCAAACATAATGTTAACGAGTAAAAACTCTCTCCACCCATTATTGATAAATTTAGTAAATGAAATATATAGTCATCCCTGTTCTTTCAAAACCTTTGATCGATGTCTTATAAAATAAAATGAATTTAGTTTTGAGCATAGCCAACATGGAACCTTCAAATTTGCTAGCTAGCTTTCTCTTTTGTCACAATTCGTTAGCTTTTAGAGAGAAAAAATAATTTTTTTTAAATGATTTTTAATTAAATTTTAAACACGTACAACAATTTATTTGTGAATCAAATCTAATCAATTTCATTTTTAATATGATTTTAATATTCTTTAATTTTAAAAATATATGCTGATGAACTTGAGCAGAAGTCCATCATATATAGAGGCAAACCCAAAATCATGTGGCCTCCCAGATTTCAGTGATATAATAGACTAAACATCAATGAAGCAGACCAAACCCATCTTTATCCCCCAGTTGTTGGTGTGTTCCTCTAGTTACTACAAAATTCTATTAAAAACATCCTTTTATAATGAATGCACAATCTTTTAGATTATTTGATCACGCAAGAAAGAGATAATTAATTTACCAATTCGAAAATGATGACAACGCTTTTTTCCAGTGTTGTATACCACGAATTATTGTTCCCTAACATTATATTATTGTAAATAAATCAACAAGACAACCAAGTTTATCATTGATCAGTCCAAAAGATCCGGTAGTGATTTTCAAAAGCAGCACCGAAGCAGAAGTGTAAAAAACATTAAACACATGCATGAGCTATAAATTGATGAACCTTTATTTTCCAATGGTTTTTGGAATAAAATTTTAATAAAAATATGCGTGCCACACAATCTAATGTCACCATCTTGGTGTTGGATGTAACTATATTTAAACTCGATCATCAAGCAAAGTAAAGGTGTTTGCCATGCACGGTAAATGACCAAGTCAATTGGAACCCAAACCCTAGTGGCTGCTCAAGGAGGGTTTGCCACTTGTAGGTCATTTTAAGGTTTCATGCTACATGTGTTAAGCTTTGAATCTTATACAAACGAAAATAGTTGTTGGAAAGGACCCACAAAAACCATTATATTGCCCAAGATCAGCAAGAGTTACGCAGACTCTTTGGTAAATGATTGCTTGGCTTTTGGTTTTTGTTTATTTGTCATAATTCAACAATCCTGCGGATAAAGATACACCTACCTAGACAGCGTCTATAACTAGTCATCTTATTCATCATTCATAGGAATCTTAAAATTTCGTTTCATCGCACAAGTGTCTATGTGGGTTATTAAATTTACACACGTTCCAACATTTGGTTCAATCGTATGTTAGTTGCACTTTCATCACGGCTAGTTACTAACTTACAACTACAATTAACGGGAATATCTTTAGCAATTATTTCTATATTTTTGAACAGAAATTAAATTGGGTTGTAATGGATAGTTATTTTCTAATTAAATCATATTAAATTTTAATTTTTTAATTCAAAAAAATATCCAAACAACTATGGAAGCATCCGCCATGGAAATGCTAAGGAGATCGAAAAAAATTTAAATAATTTTTTTAGATGTTTTTAATAGACAAAAAAGATTATCATTGATAATTAATTGTAACAAAAAACTTAACACAAGGTGTGCCAAGAGATGGCTACATGAGATCGATCTTTCTAATAATTTTTTTAAGATGGAAACGCAAAATCTTTTTAAAAAAATTGTCTTTCATGCATCTTGCTCAATCTGTAGATTTGCATACATGTCTACACACGAAAGTCGTCATATTATAAATTTTAATGTAAATTTAAATAGAAAACAAATATCAAAAGAATTCCATAATAGATATGATCGATATGAAAGAATTATATAATGAAATACAAATATATACGCTCATCAATATATATCTTTCCATGTATACATTCTAGAGAATTCCTCAAGCTATATACTTCTATATATAGTGCATCCTCATCATAAAGGCTTCTGTTTATTCTAATGCTCGGAAAGGGTCAAAGGGAATAAATAAAGACCATGTTTGTTTGTTTTTAAGGCAAATAAAGACCACGTACAACAGTAATGAAACAAGCAACTTAATCTCAACTTAAAAAAATAACTTTTCGGCTTTACTGAATGTGTTTGAGGAATTATTAAATTAATTATTTATCAATGAACCTAATAATCTCTGAATATGAACACTTGATTTGCGGACACTTTGCTATGCGTTTGAACAATCAATGCTAACTTATCATGCATGACGTTACGATATTTTGACTTCCCCTCGTATCCAATTTTTTTTCATTTTCATGCATAATAATTTTTAGTTTGCATAGCTATCATGTATAATAATTGAGAGAAAACTGAGCCGAAATACCTAAAACTAGAGGCCAAAAGGTACATCAGCCATTATGATAGTTAAACTCAGATATTCGTATCTACTCTATAGATATCATGCCAATTGTACCTATAATTTTTCTTCCCTGTGAATACATTAAGTTTTTATATTTAAATATAGCTGAATAATCACATTCATCTCCGTGAATTTAGTGCGTACGTATATTTGTCTACTTAACAGAACTAAGATCATTAAGATAATTCATGTTTATCATGTTGTCAACAAATACAGGTGAAGCCAATATTCAACTCAAACACATCATAGGTTAAATTATTCACCAAATTAGCTGGCACATTTTTGTTCAATATTTTATTGGATCATCATTCAAATGATCGAGAGGAGGGTATATATGTATTTGTAGGGGGTCAATCATTTGATACTTAACAAACATTATATATATAAAAGCTCTACACTTCTCACTTCTCATTTGAACTCCTCAATTTATAAACACTCTAAAATAAGCCTCCGCACAAACTTCACACACTATTGTCACTTCCCTAGCTTCCTGCATGGCCAAACCACTATATCTAGAGGAAGATTACAAACCAAAAGATTATACCCCTAAAGCCAAAAGTCTATCCTTCTTTGCCTCTATTTTCTCCCTTTTCATCTACATATGTGTATTCTACACCTTCAACCTATCTCCCTATTCTCTCCTCAAAAACAACATCTTTTGGTTTTTCATGTCCAACACCCTCATTCTCATCATTGCTGCTGACTATGGAGCATTCTCTTCATCCAAAAAGAAACAAAACCTCTATGAAGAGTATGTTCAACACAGTCAAGCAAGAAACTATGTTCCCTCATCATACGTGCCCAAATATTATGAACAAGTTGATAAACAATGCATTAATCCCAAACAAGAGCTAGGTTGTGAGCTGTTAGAGAAAAAGAAAGAAACTATCTCTGATCAAGATATCCCAGAACGTGTACTTGAAATTGTGACAGTACTCAATCAACCTAAGAAACCTAGTGAGTGCTCCAATGTGAAAAAGCCAACACTTCACTTGCAAGTAGATGATGGCAGTGAAAAAATTGAGGAGATCAAAGCAGTGCCTGCCAGAATTTACCCGCGAAGTAAATCTGATAGACCCAATAGAGTCAAGTATGTGGTGAATGAGGAGAGGGTGAACAAGGTGCAAAGATCAGAGACTATGATCAAGGTAGATGCAAATGTTGTTGAAGAAGAAAATGAGTTTTCTACGATGTCAAATGAGGATCTTAATAGGAGGATAGAGGAGTTTATTCAGAAATTTAGATCTCAGGCAACTAGAAATTAATGTGTCAAAATTAGAAGGTCTACCAAGTGTTAGAATCTATAGACTATATATAATATTCCAAAAATTTTGCCTTGTATCTTCTATACTTGTTTTATATGTTGAATAGCTAATTAATTATAGTCTTATCTTTTCTCTTATGCTATGTTCCATGTTCCTATTGTCTATTTACTTTGGAGTGTGTGCGCCTTTAATTTCTTCCCATCACCATTCTTTTTATCATTTTTCGTATTAGATATAGCCTAAAAAAGTTATTAGTAGAGAAATAGAGAATTAAACTGATAAACTTCTATTTACAGCAATCAAATTGTAACCACACAGATCGATACTTGTTCTTGGAATTGTGCCAAATCAGCAATATACCGTATTCAGAAATTATTATTGATTGAAGTATTGTGGGCCTTAATATGTATTGGTGAGCATCTTTATTGTGCATTCGTGTAAAAGCTGAAAGCAACGGTTGAACCAACAATTAAGATTTAAGATTAGTATGTATGTACTATGTACACTGTGAGACGGCTTTAATTAGGACTTGTTAATGTATATATTGGCATTTAAAAAAGTTTATTACTGTCTTGCAAGCTAATTAATCCAGCTGAAACAGTTCGCTAGGCTAAACAAGTTTAAAAAAATATTGACCCGGCTTTTTCAGGCTATTTTGATTTGACTCAATAGGTGATGAGTTGATGTAAATCATGTTAGGGTCGAACTTGATTAATGATCGTGCCAGCCTTTCTTTTTAATTGACTAATTTACTAACTTTCCTTTTCATTATAAATGTTCATTTTTCTTTATTCATAAATGACAAATTTTGTGCAATATGATTAAGATTATAATTTTGTATGTATATTCTTGATTATTGAAATGGATTACGAGGAGCGGCATTTCGTATTTTATACTTGTTTATATATATATATATATATATATATATATATATATATATATATATATATATATATATATATATATATATATATATATATATATATATATATATTATATTCATATAAAATACTGTTTATAATTTTTAATAATCTCAAGTAATATAAAAACTTATCATGGGAAACAAATTTGGGAAAAGGAATCAACACTATGAAAAAAAAATGCATATCCTTAATAAAAAAAAATTATATAGATAAATTAATTTTATGGAATGCTTTTTTCTCAATAATTTATTTTTTCTTATATTTCTCAAAATTAAATATACTTTTAACCGCAGTTTTCATACCCCTTTTATTGTAATTATAATATTAAATACAATGCAAAGAGAAATTAAATTATACTAATATAACTTTGACAGCTATTACATTATTTTATAATTTTTAACTAGATAATATTTTTTTAAAACTCATATTGGATCGAAAGTCTTTTTCACATTGATCACATATGCAAAATTTCATATTAATTCAAAATCATTTGTTACCTCTTCCATATATATTAAAATAGACATAATATAAACATTTCAAAATATATTAAAATATGAATCATTTGATTATCTCTCTGTTGGTATTCAATTTTAACAAAATTTGACTCATACGATCTTGATAATATATCAAAATAATTCAAGAATTTAATCAATAAAAATTACATTTTATATCAAATTATCAAAATAATATAATAATTATTAAAATTACATTCATATAATTTGATTCATTATCATATATATATATATATATATATATATATATTTTAGTGACTCAATCAATCCATTATGACCAACCGTTTACCAACCCCCTAGCTTCATTGTTAGACAAACAAATGAATGAATTCTTGCAGGAATTAGATGCCATCAAGTTGTGGGGTTCACTAACACATGTGTCTACCACATATACAAAACCTGAAGCACTTGCGGTAAAGATGCCAGAGAAATGTTAGTAACCTGATTTTTAATATACTTATTTTTAGGTTTAATTAATTATTTTGTGGCTCTATAAAGTTTTATCATATTTTTAGTTAAATTTCTGGATTTTTTTTCTCTTTTAATTGGTTCTTGTATTTATTTTTTAATTAGTTCCAACACTTGTACAATTATTCACGGATCTTATCAAAAAAATAATTCAAACGCCTATTTAAAAATGAAAAATAATCCATAGATCTGATTAAAAAATTAGCAACCTCTGTAATTCAATATTTTCACTTGTGTAAGCTAGTATTTACACTAATATAAGTTCTGAACTTAATATTCTTAGCTCTTACGTTCTTCAACCAATTTAAAAACTACAAGGTGGAAATACTAATTTGCATAATAATTATGTTACTAAAAAAATATCTTTAAAGGACTAAAATAATAAAAAAATTAGAACTTTTAAAGTACTAAAAAAGACCTATCTTATAATGAAAAAAAAAACTTATTTGAGCTTTTCTCTTAAAAAAATTATAACAAAAGATTGTACTGATTTCCAATTTATATACATAATTTATGTGAATATCTTGTTTCTTTTGTTATCAGTTACAAATATAAAGAGATAAAATGGAGCATTGACATATGAAAATAATTCGATTATTTTGATCATCCATATAAAAAAAACTTTATTAAAAGCGATAAAAATATAAAATTTACTTTAATAACCTTTACGACTTGAAGAGTTAATCTCATGAGTTCATGTCTTATGATCTTAGCTTTTAAAAAAAGAAAAAGACAACTGAAAAGAAAAGTAGCTGGGAATTGGATCGAGAAATCCGAAGGAAGGAATGGTCTTATCTCGTGTATCTGAGACATGGCACTGTTTTCTCTCCAAAACAACCTCTTCCCTCTTCCAATGCTAACTACTCCTTCCTCAACAAAGAGCTTTCCCTCTGTTACTACGTGTCGAGCCACAATCTTTGGTTCCAGCCTCGTTCTTCTCTATTCAACACCACTCACACTTGCACAGCAGCTGCCAAATTATGATGAGCTTCAGCAACAAGAAGACCACCTTGTGCAACTCTTTCAGGTTACATACTAACACACTTTGGTTCAATGCCCATGTTATATTTGTTCAGTATAACAATATCAAATGGTGATTCTTTTTTCTTTCTTTTATTGAACTTTGGATTATCACAGGATACTTCACTGTCGGTTGTTTCATTAAAGACCTTGAATTGGCTAAAGTTCCCAAGTCTTCTTCTAAGGGAGTCATGTTAAATGAGGATGAAGATGCCAAAGTGGAAGGCACTGGTTCGGGCTTCATTTGGGATAAATTTGATCACATAGTAAGAAAAGCCAATATCAGAATGGGGAATTTGTTCGCCCCACTTGGATTTTATTCTAGTTCTTTATCTCATTTTACTGTTGACTGGTGGAGCATTTTTTGTTTTAAATTTACGAAGATAGTTAGCTACAGGACAAATTATTACTTGCAAGTTGCAAGATGTCACAATGGTGTTTTCAATTCAATGAAGATTGAAATATGGAAAACTGTTTCATTGAGTTTGAAATTCCTTTTATCATTATCAAAATAATTGGACAGTGAGTAACACTTTTATGATAGTTTGACATGGTATCTTAATAAGGAATTGTAGACTCTCGCATGCTATAGATATTGTCTTTGATTGCACAGGTTATCAATTGTTCATAGAAGTCATGTGTTTTTGCTGGTGGACAGGTTACCAATTACCATGTTGTTGCTAAACTGGCAACTGATACACGTGGTTTACAACGTTGTAAGGTTTTCCCTTATGCTGCTAATTCCATTAAACTCCTTAATCCTTATAATATTTTAGATGGGAGAAATATGATTATGTTTTCTCATATTTTCCATCATTTAGTTTTACTAGCATTTATGTGGGTAGTAATAGTATTGGGCGTTCATACTACTGTCTACAGGTGTTCCTAGTTGATGCCAAAGGGAATAGCTTTGACAGGGAAGGGACGATAATTGGGTTTGATCCAGCGTATGATCTAGCTGTTCTGAAGGTACACATTCCAATCCTCTTATTTGTTCTTCGTTTTATTCCTTTTCAGAACATATGTTAAGACATATGTTCTGAAGGTACACATTCCAATCCTCTTTGTCCTTCTTTGTTAAAACATATGTTAAGACATATATGTTTTAACAATATGGTTTCTTTGCCACTTCTGCGGGTTCTTCTCTATGCTCTCGCTCATAAACACATTCTCCCCATTGCCTCTTTCAATCCATTATCATGACATATCCTCCATTTGGTACTTAAACACCAGCATTTTTTTTAAAACTGTTGTCCACCATAGTGCCGTTTGTAGTCAAGTTTGGCAAGTTGCCTAAGCACATAATTATCTTAAAAGGAGTTCTAGCAATATACTCTTCAACACAATATTTCTGACACACTCTCTACTAATGGTTAAAATTTATTGAAAATGAGAGGTTTATTAAATAAGATATAGGATCCACAATTTTTTTTATTTCTAATAAATTTCAACTAATATAAAAGAATGTGTTCAAAAAGAGTGAGTTAAAGTGTATTGCTAGCATTTCTCCTATTGTAATTACAAGGTCACATGAGACACATAATTTGAAAGCCTAAATCTTCCAATCCCAAGTTGTTTTGAGCATGTTGACATTGTATAGCAAACATTATTGTAGGCATCAATATTACCTTCTAAGGTTCTAAAAATTATTTAGCAAATTTATGTTCATCAAACTGAAATGTCAAGTGTAAATGGTTTCACAAAAAAAAAAAAAAAGATTAGAAAGAAAGTTGAGAAGACATGAAAACGAAACTTGAGGATTAAATGGCTATACTTATTCGAGTAATTGATAAGGTTGGTAAGGATTAAATCATGTTCATCCTAAGTAACCAAAGCAACAAAAATAAAGGAAGACAATGAACAATAATGAAAGGTTGGTTATGTGCTCAAAGGAGTTGAACAGACAGGAACGACATGGCAGCTCCACGGCCCGCACTTTATATCTTATAGATAGATAGATTGATAGATTTCCATTTCTCTTCTTTTTTCTACCTAATTAAACTAATAATAAGGTAATCTATGTTACATTTAACTTCTGCTTTTTTTTAGCTATAGGCCACTGTCAGAAATGCATAACACGTGTTCTATTTGCAGGTTGATGTTGATGGATATGAAGTAAAACCCGTTGTTCTTGGTCAGTCTAACAATTTACGTGTTGGCCAGAGTTGCTTTGCCATTGGGAATCCTTATGGATACGAGAACACTCTCACAACAGGGGTAATTTTTAACAATTTGTGTCTAGCAGTAGGATTTGATGAGAAAACCCTGAATCTGCTATGAACTCTATCCAATCATGCAAAATAGTTATAGAAGGATGAAAACTTGTAGATGAAATTTCAAGAAATTATTATGTGCTGTCCTATTTAAAGATTTTGCCATGTTGAGCTGTAACTTCCTAGATAGAACAAAATCCTTTGGATTCTTCAGAATAATGCCTAATTGACGGGCAATCAACATGTAACCATTATTAGCCACCTTAACTTAGGTCAAATATTGGATTAAGTGGGGATTTGGGTGCATGCCCTAGGTTCAAGTCCCAATATTAATTCCTGATGCTCCAAAAACGTATAATGTGATCATTCTGTATTGTCTGATGTAAATTATGCAGGTGGTCAGTGGTTTAGGCCGCGAGATACCTTCACCAAATGGAGGGGCCATTAGAGGAGCTATTCAAACTGATGCAGCAATTAATGCAGGTAAGCTATACTCTTGAGGTTCATTATGTTAGGAGTTCAACCCTAAATATTTGGTCCTCCTTTAGAAAAAACTAAGGAACTATATTAATGTGGGGAAACCATAGTCTGTACCCTCTGACTCATCCCACATTAGTAAAAAATGATCACTTCTACTTTTTCCCCTGTACTCCAACTTCTTGAGAATTAATGTAGACTGGGTAATATTAACATTTCAAACCCTCTCATCATGATTGTTAAAATATTGTTTGTCCATGTATTATCTGCTGTTGATGTGATTTCACCAGTTAAGCTAAATTCATTTTAGAGCTACCATAGCAGCTGCAACAAAATTGATTTTATTACCCAATGGTTCTTGGTTAATTTTAGAAATCTACACGAGAAAATATAGCATGTTGGCAAAAATATGACATGGACATCCACAATGCCAATTATCTCTACATCTAGTATAGATGGCTGCATGCCTGCATCATTATTGGCAAATATACTGCCTATTGAGATCAAACCTGGCAGAGTCACTTCATTTTACCTAAATGGGGGGAAGATATATTTGTCTTGAAAATAATCTTGGTTAGAACACTTTAGTTAAGAGAAATCAGTAGATCTAATCATGTTTCCATGTCAAAATGTTGTATATAAATGATGACTTTGCTTTATACTGAAGTGCCAATTTTGAGATAATATTGTTTGTTTACATCTCTTAGCAATCTCAAAATGATTTTGCATTTTAATATTTTCCTAACTTGCATTCTCACAAGATTGTGTAGATATATGATTTTATATGTGCACGAATGTGAACAAGAAATTCAGGTGGACCATTGATTGACTCGTATGGCCATGTTGTTGCAGTAAACACAGCTACCTTCACTAAGAAAGGTAATAAGATGGCATTCCTCTTTTATTTTTATGAATACACTTCCATAACATATTCTATTAGACGGAATAAGAGATTCGTACTTATAATCCAATTTAGTCAGGAAATTCTGTCTTACTGTTACTTCCTCTGCATCATTTATGTTGCAAAACTCGGCTGTACATCATATTTATTCTAAAGATAGTGGGACACAAGAAGCGGCAACACAATTTAAGTCTAGAAAATTGAGATGACCTTTTCACCATATAGTATCTTCCCTCCATAGGAAAGGGTGTTGAGTAAGATCACCAACTCACAGATTCATCATAACCTTTACTTTTTTCGTTATTTTCTAAAGGGGTAATCACTGATCAATTATGACAATTATTTTTTTCCCTTCTATTCCTTGTGTGCATCGGCTCAATTTACGTTGTGTTACTTGTGTATCAAAGAGTCATTACTGTTCTTACTTTCACCGGCATTATCAAAGCTAGATTAGAATAATTTGGACTACTGGATTATTAACTTTCAATAATGTTTTTTTCTCTCATTGATGCATTTCAGGTACTGGAATATCATCAGGTGTTAACTTTGCAATTCCCATCGACACAGTTGTCAGAACTGTACCATACCTCATTGTCCACGGAACACCTTATAGTAATAGGTTTTGATTGTTCTTGTTACATTCATAAACTCAAACTTTGAACATCATCTTTACATTCAAGTTGTAGATGGAATGAATTTGTTTAAATTTTAAAAAAACAAATTTAAAATAAGTATTTTTTATATAAATATTTGTTTAAGAAGTAGATAAAATTTATTTCTTAAACTAAACAAAAAATTATTTTTTAAGTATAAATAATTTAAACAAACATAATTAAAAACAGTAAGCTATTTATTTTTATTAAAATAAACATTTATTTCAAATAATAAATTTAAACAAGCTGATCCAAAATAACATATCCAGTCTAAAGATGAAAGGAATATCCTAATTTGTACAGTTAAAAGAAACTTTCTATAAATGTGTAAATTCTGCCAAAAACTTGTAACTTGCTTTTCACAACAATGCTTATTTTCTGAGAAGGGAATAATAAAAAAGACAACAAAGGCAAGACGTCATTTACATACAGAATTATTAAACTAAATGTGTTGTGTATTTAAATTTAAATGTGATAAAGTGAGCCAAATCATTCAGCAAATCAGCATTTAATTTCACCTAATAACAAAAAAAAAATAAGTATATCACTAAAGCAACCGGGTTATTAAGCAAAAAAATAACAATAACGTGGGTTTTTTTTTTAAAGTATCCTTCTATTTAGTATTTGAGGACTAGCATATGAAAAAAAAGGTGAAGTAACAGCCTGATATTCATCAAATTCAAAAAGTGCTGCATTGATGTCTTGAAGAAAACACTAGAATCCATACCATATCAAGTCCTTGTAATACACTTGTTGTGAAGTTGGCAG
Source organism: Glycine max (assembly GCF_000004515.6). Taxonomy (NCBI): domain Eukaryota; kingdom Viridiplantae; phylum Streptophyta; class Magnoliopsida; order Fabales; family Fabaceae; genus Glycine; species Glycine max. Next base: position 7,178,987 of record NC_038251.2, on the reverse strand, counting down.
TTCAAGAGCTAAGTAGACTCAATATAAAAATGAATTTTTAAATTGATTAATCCAGCGTAAAATGACTAACCTTGTGTTTATTAGCTACTAGAAATTAGAATTCTACTTGCTCATTACTCACATGGAACCGATAGATCCAATTTCATTTGAGCATCTGAATTCGGAGGAGCAAGAAAAACATATAGAAGCAAGCAGTGTAATTTGATTAAAAGCCAGCATTAAAGAAACCCTAACTAACTAGCTAGGTAGCTAGGATAGAGCAATCGACGTGACAAGAGGATAAGAGCGAGGCACCTCTGTTCGACGGCGTCGTCCTGGAGAATGATGTTGCCTTGCTTGTCGATGTTCGACTCACCGCACTACCCGAAAACCTTCTTCTTCCTTGATAACCTGACAGAAAATACAATATATTAATATAACTTCATTTAAAGTTTGTAGCTAATCATTCAAAAGGTGAAAACAAAGAAATAATCAGTAAGGGTCTCTTTAGATAATAATATTGGAAATTACAATTTGGTGGAAACAGGTGTGCTGCTCTTCGGTATTTCTTGTGTTCATCCTAGAGATAGAGAAACACTGAATCTAGTGCCCAACGCCTATGTCCCAAAAAGTAGTTTCAGCCTCACACAAAAACAGGGGTAAAGAAGGGAATTTCCCTGTCAACCATAGTGGCTGCAATTAGAAGCCACAATCCCTGCTACATGACAAACTCAGCTACAGGTCTGCATTGATGGCCAGACTCCAGAGGCTGCTCCACACCACTCCAACCTCCACCATTATACTGCACTAATGATTACTTTGGCAATAACTTCTTGAGCTTTCTTTCCCTGGTATTTATATATGGTTTTCAATGAAAAGCCCAGTAAGTGGTCACCTCTAGGGCCAACGGAGGAAGTGATTGATAGAAAACCTCTCTTTAGATACACAGTAGCACAAGATGGAAAAACTTAACAAAATCAAGTGATAACCTTCTAAGTATTGCTATATATACTGTCAATACCATGTGATAAACACATAAAAAGGCCAAATGCATCACTCATCATCTTTTTCTCCACTTTTAATTAAATATGAAAGCATCTTTCTATGAATAACTAATACATGCACTTAAAAAAAATTATACAATCATATAAATTATAAATTAACATCTATGATAACTTTATTAAATTTTATAATAATTATCTTAAAAATTATTATAAAAATAATTTCTAATTACTTGACAAATGCATACATATCCTATTGTGCCTTTTCAAGTATATAAATTTTAAGAGAAAGGGGTGATATTCTAGTCCAGGGAAAAGTCTTTGAACTTATAAATACTTATAAAAATTTATATTTATCTTGTTGAAATAAGTAAGAACTTGAAGATGAATTTCTTTCCAATTTATGTTTTCTTTCTTGGAGTACATGATAAGCACGGAACGGAAATTCAATTCATTATCTATGCCTCTTAAGTTTTGTTTTACATAATTGCATGTTCTTTGCCTTACAATTTAATCTAATTTAATACAAAACTAGGTTTACTATCGGTATTGTGTTTATTATTGTTAAAATAGTGATTGTATAATGTATAGCATGATAATTCCTATTATCCGGAAAGCACAATGAACATATTCCATTATTCCAAGACTCAATAAATAATTATGACCGTGGCCTGACAATTCATTCATCCGGAAGTATATAAAAGGAAAATTTATCCTTATGTGAATACTAAGCAAGGTTCAAAGTTTACTGAAATAAGCAGACATAAGCACTAAAAAGCCGGAGCGAAAAATTGACATTAAAAAGAAATTATACAGTAAGATGGAATCAAATCATTCTTTCACAAAATCAACTAAATCAATTTCACGTCCAATAGCTATAACCTCTCGTACAAGAACCCAAATTAGCAGCACTTGTTTGGCAGCGACTCCCACCAATCACTGGAGATGTGTTTAATTGTTAGGCTGCATTATTTTTGAACATAATATCATTGATTCTGTCAATACCAATATCTGAAATGGGCTCGATGGGTTTCTCATCTTCTAGGGTACACTCGAGACTCAAAGGATCCCTACTGAATTCATCTGATCAAAGAGATGTCAATATCAGTTATCAGAAAACTTCAACAAAAGCAAGCACTGAATTTTGAATCCTAACTGACAGCATGGCCTCGAGAAAAGAAAAATCCAAATGAAATTCTCCATTGCCAAAATGACCATACTCATACGAAAAGGACTTGAGTCATAAAATGTTTTGGGCAGAAAAATAAACAGTCTAAAATATTCTCATGTGCAAAAAGCTTAGACAGTAATATAGCAATCAAAATTAATCACACCTGTGTCACTAAAAAATTTGGCATCAAACTCACCAAAAACTGTGTTTAAAGATGCAGGGGAAGGTGTTGAAATGAAATTAAGGCCAATGTAGAATCCCAGCATCAATACAATGGTCACCATTACATAAGTTGGTACTGCTAGAGCCCAATATCTGAAAACCCAAAAGTTGTTTATTAACATTTTATCACAAACAATTGAATCAATCATCTATGACTATGAGAGCTGCATTCCCCAGTCCAACATCTGGAAAGCAAAAGGCTAATACGAAATTTTTACATTTTTTATATACCCGGCTTCAAATTCCTTTTTCATATATTTTTCGTTATTAAGGTCTCTGAAGGAAGAAGTTGAGCCTACTACGCTCAATCCCTTCCCCAAAAGCCCTACTTCACTTAACAGCTAAATTGGCAAGCCCAATACACTTGTTTCATGCACCTTAACTGAATTTACATTCGTAAACCTTAAAATTAACACTCCAGAATTTCTTACTTCAGACTTCAAGAGTTTCCTCAACTTGTTAAGTGCACTCAAATAATTACTTTTGATACATGCCAAAGCTTCAAATAAAAACAGGAGTGGAGCTGTCTAACCTGCTAGGATAGTAAGAGATGCCAACAGATTGTAGCCATGATTCTGGAACATATGCCCATACCAAGAAAATAACTATTCACAAAGGACAAAACGAAAATTTAATAAGAGTCACAAATCGAATATGAGCATATCACATCAAACTTGGTGGGTAACTAAAAGTCACAAATCCCATATGATCATCAAATATAATATTGCACATTGAAAGTCATTCATTTATCAGGAGGTTAGACAGAAAGAGTTAAAATTATGAAGAGCAGGATAGGAGGGAAGAAGACCTGTAGCAACAACAGTAGTAATAGAACCTACAAAACCATAAACTTCAGAAGGCTTAGGGCCATGATCACCAGACAATCCGAAGCCAGAGCTTATCTCATCAGGGTCAAAACAGGACGCAGTTGCCCTCCGCTTTTTCGACAGACTGAGGGTTCTTCTTGGACTGTTCTGAGAGTGGGGACTTTCCATGTCACATCCCTTCAATTACAGTTAACCTCTTAACAAATGCTCAAGAATGATGCAAATTCTGTTTGTTTTAAACATCAAATTCAACCATAACACGATACCTACATTCCCCGACACACTCTTAGACATAGAAATGAGTGCATACATCACTGTACAGAAAATCAGTATTAACAATAAGAAAAATAATCCCAGCATATTAAAAAAATGGCAGCAAGAGCATTAAGGATCAACTTATAGCTATCTTTAAAACACACATTGCTGGCAATACTTATTTTCATGGCTTTAGTCTTAAGTAATTAGTGCATAGAGTTGCATATTGTTGTAGTAAGTGGATGGAAGGTCCTAATAAGGTGTATAGTCTATTTCTAAGCTTGCTGGGACCTCGCTGGATATAATTCCAGACGCTCATATTCACTACCTAAAGTTGCTGAGGGAACATATCAGATTCAAAGCTTGAATCCTGTACAGCCCCCTATTGCCCCAGCTTATCTATGTTAACATGTTAAACACCTAAACCAGAAACTCAACAACACATTACACGTGCAAATTGTTAAGCAAGCAAGACAACAATGTAAAAGAACAAACCCGGAAAAAAATAATCAATAACAAGGTCAAGAACGGATGATATTAGCGAGCAGAAAAAAATCATCAGAAAATTTCATGAGATACATATGGAGCCAGGACAATTTAATCAACAACCAACCAAAATTAACACGAAAAGGCTTCGGACAAAAGCTTATGCTGTAGACAGTCCTGCTAGGACTACCAACCCTGGCCCAAAATTCCTGCAATGAAATGTGACAATGATTATTAGTTGAATACACAGAAAAGTAGGTTAAATATGCAATATGTAAATCACTCCTGTACGCATTCATTTGATGCTAATGCAAATCTAAGTATCGCGCCGGAGCGGAGCGGCCCCTTGCCGCGACAATGACCTCTGCTGCGGGGAGGATTGAAGGAGCGGCCGTCGCGTCCGCTATCGCCCCGGTGCGGGGCGGCGCTATCGCAGTTTGTGTTGCGGTTTCGCAACTGCGACTTGGATTTCGAAGTTTGAACAGAAGAGTGAAAGCAGCAGAACATAAACCGCGTTGTGGCGGCTAGAGCCAACTGAGAACCTGGTTAGATGGGTCGGGTCTTTGGTTTTAGCCTTTTAGGATTTGTTTTTCTCTTTTCTAATATGTTGGGCCTTGGGCCCCAATTCCAACGTTTCTTTGTGGGTTTTTAACTTGTTATCTGTCAACTGCTGTACAGTAGAAAAAATCTGTGAACCATTAATAGAAAACTAAATAATTATAATACTATTAAAAAAAATATTTAAATCATAACATATAATATAATAAAATAAATAAAAAATAATATATGATAAAAAAATTAATAATTAATAATTGTAGTAAAAAAACATATCAACTAAGTAATAATAGTAATAAAAACTAAATCACACCTGTCATGCATAATTAAATCACAGCTCTTGGAGCAAAGTTTTCCTATCATTATTCAAAAATAAAACCAACAAACATTGGCACAAGTTGTAGGGTCCTATATTTTTTAATCAAGTAGTCTAGAGTTTAAATTTTGATTAAATCTTAGATATAAAATAAACCGTGTTAGAAAAAAAATACTCTTTTATCTTTTCTAAAGATTAACTATTATTTTCAGCAAGTTAAATGTTGTGGTATTCAATTAAGATTTTAAATAATACAAATAAATAAATATTGTGGTATTCAATTAATACTTTTAGGATTTTTTAAGGAAGGCAACGAAATTCAGTGGTATTCAATAAATTTTTTTTTATAACTTATAAAAAGTCTTTTGATATTCAAAAGTATACAAAAATTGATGATTGTTTTTCAAAATGGATTTCATATGACTTTTTAGTGTAAAATATTTGTCAAACAATCCCCACCCAAATCCTTATGATTTAATTTGTTATAATGTTTTCTTTTTTGTCTATGGCTTATCCGATTTTATTTTCTCTTATCACATATATTCTCTTCTCTCTTTAATACCCAGTACAAAAATGAGATATAGTCAAGTGAAGGAGGTACCAAACAACGACTAATATTTTTCAAGATGCGTATGTCATATATGTTTTTCCTATTCTTTTATAACCAAAAAATGTCAAATATATTTCTCCTCTTTTCATCTTTTTCTATTTGCTTTTTAAAGTAATGTTTATCTTATATGTGAAGGTTAAGCATGTTTCTATTATACTAATTATGTTCATCACCTACTCCATGTAATGTTTTTGTTACTATCATTTTTAATTTTGTCCTCTCCATAACTCAATAAGTTACCTACAAATTTTCATCTTCATCACTCTTTTATAATATATGCTTATTATTTCATATCATTTAACACGTGTCACCGAATTTATCATGAAATCAGTATAATAACTATAAATAAATAAATTAGAAAATCAATGTACAATTTTAAATTTATTGTTCAAATCCAAAAGTGAAAATAAGAAGATGCTAATGCATGAAAAATTAGTATAGAAAAACCTAAAGTTAGAATCAATTTAGTTATTAAAAGATTTAAAAAATTATATTGATTTTACCCTTTTTATCTAAACAGGGTAATTTCTTGTTATTTTTGTATTAACTCTTATAATTTTAAATATTTTTTTAAAAATTCACAAAATTCTTTCAAATATTATAAATTTATAAAATCCTTTTAAATCTTTTTAATTTTTATTATATAAATTCATTAAAATTCAAATTATCATAAAACTCTTTAAAAAAATTGATAAATCATAAAAGTCTTACGTAATCTTTTAAAATACAAAAAAAATATACTAATTTTAAAATCATAATTCAATACATTTCCTCATCCTACTCGGAGAAGTCACCCAATTCAAAGGATTTGTGACTTTTGTCCACTTAAAAGTTTATTGCAACCAATTTCTATTAAAGTTCGATCGCGATCAACCTTAAATTAACTTATTTCGTATGAGATATATCATTTCAATGATAAACTTCAAACATATCAACTTAACCTATCCCATACAGATCAATACTAGTTAAAATGATTATTTATATTTTTTTATTAACTATAACAATTCAATTAATAAATGGCCAACCTCCATAAAAGAAAACAAAACAAAACAAAAAAGCTTAGCACACACTCTAGTGCAAATATCGAAGACCCAATCGAGGATTGTTTGACCAGCTTTCGTTCCAAAGTATTTTTGTTTGTTTGCCGCAATGCCGCTCCCTTGAATACAAAATTCTAAGGTATATATACTTTAAAAGTGTTAAAACTTTGCATAGATCTTTTGAAAAAGTGAAGTAATCATATGAAAGGAATTGATATTTATACACTTTGAGTGACTAGCTTGCGTTTCAGAGTTAAAATTCTTTTTAATATTATTTTAAAAAAATGAAAAAACCATGTGACAAGAATTAAACTTACAGCTGCCCAAACGCTTTTGATTTATTGATGCAACTAAAATCATGTGGGATTGTATCTAGAATACACTCAAAGGGTTGACCCTAATTTCAGTTCCAAAGCTAATAGTGGCAAATTAAAATAGGATTGTATCTTACATATGCTTTGTGTCTACTGTCTGTACTTTCATACAAGTACGGAAATAGTAATCTCAATCATCGTGAAACTTAAGAGTGTTCATAAAGCATATGTCATGAATGCACACATGCCACATCGTGCGCGCGTCTCGTGGTTTAGTTAGTGATTTCTTGGATCCAAATCTAAATTATGAGAACAATGTTAAGTGCACATGGTTTGTGATACCTAAATGGGATACAAAATATGCATTTTGTAAGGCTTATAGGAAGTTCAGGTCATAAATACAACTCTAAAGATAGACTAAGACAAATCAATTAATCTGGCATTAATTGCATAAATATTTCTTTAACTTACTTGTGTGCATATTTCTTTTCTTAATTCTTAGTTATCGATCGGTACTTAAGAGGATTTTTTTTAAAGGGGTACTTAATTAAGAGGAATTATTAAAGTATTTAACATTATACTCCGGTTAACATGCTATTTCTAATGCATTAACTTATTCTTTAACAGTAGACCTAATATTTATTTTTTAAAAATTTGTTAGTGTCTAACATTTGAACATATAAATCTTCAAAATAATGTTGTATGAGCATTTTTTTAAAGTTCCAATTTAGTTTTTAATGATTGTTGTTTACCTTGTTTTTAATAGATATATAGTTTTATAGGTAGCATGGACTGAGCACTTCATTGATATACGAACTAAATTTTTATAAGGCACATCTCTAATCTAATCTCTCTTAGTCAATTTGAAATTTCGTTATAATAGTCTCAAATTACAATTTGAGAAAAAACTTTGTCTTTAATAGTTTTTACCCAAATCATGATTAAATAATTCTTAACTGAGTGCAAAGGCAACATGCTACTCCATATTTTTATCAGTTTTTACCTACATGTATTGTGAACTGATTAGAAATGCTATGATATGACTGTAAAAGAAAAAAAAAAAAAAAAAAGAGTGCGAAGGCAGTACCAATTTTAAAGTAGAGTATTTCACTGTAAATTAGAAAAAAATTTATTTCTCAACATTTCTTAAAAGCTTTCAACGGATACCATTTGAAAAGAATAATCTTTTATTTAATTGAATCTTCGTCCATTTGTGCCAAAACTAACATTCTTCTATATCAGAACTTTAATTATTTCACTACTATCAAAAAAAGAAAGAAAAACTTTATTTCACTACTAGAGCTGGACAAATTCCTTTGATCCTTTCACTGATTTCCATCTTTTTATATAACTTGCATTAATTAATTTTGTTTTATATATGATAAAAAAGTAGGGATGCCTTAAGCAGGGATACGAATAATATAATAATCAACTTACACAAATGATTCGAATACATCAATCCAGTTACAGTTTCGGCTTTCTAAAAATTCTATTTTTAATATTCGTTGGTGGGAGAGACTAACAGAATAAACAAAATTAAAGGATCAGATTCATAAGATAATAACAGGGTGTATTGGAACCACGTTCATAAGATTAATTTTAATTGAATTCAAAACCAGCTCATTGTTACAAATCCAAATCGGCAAAACGTATCTTGCATGGACACCGTTTCATACAAAGAAATGGATTAAATTGACCCAGCTAGCTGCCTACGACTCCATGTCTTTGCCAAAGAGTAATTTTATTCAAGTATAAAATTCAGAAGCAAGTTTGGTGTGAAAAATTTCTAGATCTTTGATATTGTATGCCTAAATGGCGTCTATTTAGAAATTCACTCAAAGATCAATATTACTATAGTAATATTGGTTGTATGTTTTTTTTAGGAGAATATAATTTTGTTGATCACCATATCAATATTTAATTTTCCCTAATAAGAGAAAACAAATGAAAATAACAAAGCACTTGTTACTTTAAATGCTATACTTTGTCTAACTGATTCACAGTGGAAAAATATTTATTGTCAGTGTATATAAACTTAAATTTCTATCCTCAACACTAGATAAAAAATAATAATTAAATGTATCTTTAATTCTTAAAAGTATAAAATATTAATTTTTAGTCTTTCCAAACAGTTTCTTTTTAATACCTTATTTATAAAAATGTGTGTCATGAGTAATTTTTATCATTTACAAAAATTTGGCCTCATTTTAATTTTTTATTTATAAAAATAACGCATAATGTATCTCTGATTGAACATTTCGAATTGAAATCTTCCGAATCATATCAAAATTTAGACAAAAATAACTATTTGTTGCTTTTGTGATGCACATTTAAATTGCTTGGATAGGAATTCAAATAGGTAGATAATATATTTTAATGACTTTTTTTTTTTTGGTATACTCAAGTGGTATTTAAACTCATGAGCCTGACTAATCGGCTTTTGCATGGGATAAGATCACTAGTGTTCTCAAATAATATGACTCTATATTTAGAAGAAATCAATCTCAAATAATCTAACTATAAATTTGAATGAACCAAAATCAACTCAAATAAATTATAAAATATCTATTTTATTATTTGATTTATTTTAAATTATTTTAGATTTAGTTAAAATTGTAATTGATATTGTTCATATGATTATTTGTGAACATTAAAATTTTCAAACTACAATCTAATAGTTTTAGTTTTTTTTTTTTTCTTTAGTGATTGTGGTATTTGTTTATTATATTTTAATTTTTAAATCATATTTAACATGATATGTTAGTTTATGGAATGTTTAATAAATTTAAATATTTTCATCAAACTCAAATGATTTACAAATAAGTTGGTTTAAATTAAATTTTTAATTTTTTCTTAAAAAATTATCCAATTAATTTATTCAAATTTAATTGGATTAAATCATGAATTTAACTAAATCTAATTCAAATCGATGCGTGTACATTCCTACGTTCTTATTTAAGCGATAAAAATATTAAATCACTCACACCAAACAACATTTGGTGTTTAGAGACTAAAAATAAATATTATTCGGTAACTAAAAATATATTAAGTAAAAATTAATTTATAGATTACTATCATTATGAAAATATTAAAGTTATAAGTGTTGAATAAGAACGAGTTGAAGACATTAGCTGGGACCAATTGTTTGTAGCTAGACTTGAGCTGTGAAGGATCCGTCTCCAAAAATTCCATAATAATGATGGAGGAAACATTAGTTACATAATGTTAAATAAAGTTTAAAGTAGGAGTGTTCCTCGTTTGGTTAGTTTGATTTTTGATGAAAAAGTTATTCCAACTAAACTTATAAAATATACCTAGTTGGATTTGAATTGATTTTCATTTAAAATAAAATTTGAATCAAATAAAACTAATACTTTGTAATTTGATTTAATTTATTTTTTATAATTTTTATTAAAATATTATTTTAATAAAATTTATATATATATATATATATATATATATTTTCATTTTTTAATTAAATTACATTAAAAAGTAGTAATACCAATATATAAAACTTATTAATATGTTAAATTTTTTACAATATGATAAATTTTCATTTATTTTAAACCAAATATATTTTAAAAATATTATCTGAAAAAGAAAATGATACATTCATATCCATAATATTATAAATTAATGTAAAACTCATGTAATATATACATAATATTAAAATAATACAAATGTTAATATAAATAGTAGGATTTGGTTTAATTTAAAAATTACAAATAATAAATTAAACCAAACCAATTAGTTAAAAAGTAAATAAAAAAAAATAATTTAATTCAATTTTCAATTTTTGAGTTCGTTTATATTTAAACACCCCTAGTTTAAAGAGGAGCAGGTGCATTATTCACCAACCATCACTCTAAAACTCCCTCACCTTCTATCTGGTTCTCTCGGATCTACAATATTAACAACTGCATCCACAATTGCTTTAAACAGACCAGTAGGTGGTCTTTGATCAACTGAGTGCATCTCTACCGGAAGTTAAAGTTCTGTCTCGTCATGTAACCATTCAAAAGTTTTTAAGCGTAAAAAATTAAGATTTGTTAAGATTGAGCAAAAACAACTTTGGGAATGCTTACATTGTAATTCTTAGTTAGTCATAAACATAACACATCATATTTATATAATTCAATCAAAAAATAAAAAAACTTTCTCTCGTCTATCTGCGACTAATTATCGTCATTGACCATTAACCAGCATGAATGAGTCATCCCCTGAACCATACAAGACATAATAATCGAATCCAACACAGCACCATGCCTGCAAGGGTTCAAAGCACCGTTGAGGCACCTTCTCAGAGGCTGTTAATGCGAACGAGATAAACGGAATTAATTTTTAGATTCAGAGAATTGGAGAGAGTTTTTTTATGATATATATTTTTTTTAATTATGCGTATGCATGTAAATATGTGATGTGTTAGTTTTGTGTTTATATTAAAATTACTCATGCATGCAAAAAAAATTATGCTTAATTTTTAGTGCAATTACACTTCTTTTGATTAGTATTTTAATTAATATATATAGAAAATTTAATTAGGGTGATTAAACATGATACATGTGTAATTCTATTTGATTTTTAGTTAATAAAAGAAATATGATTATATAATTATATTGATATAGTTTACATCATTTAGTGTCAGCTTATTAGTAATGGAAATTTTGGTAGTATGCATAAAATTTTAAGTTTTGATGCTATTGTTGAGTCCGTCATTGTAAAAAAAAGCTGAAAAAAAAAGACCTAAGGAGAAAGAAAAAAGAAGGTAGAAAATGGAAGAGGAAGTAAACAAATGAAAAGAATAAATATTTATTTTAGTTCATCAAATTGTAAAATTCCGATAAATTAATATTTGAAAATTAAAATTTTAAAATTCAGTCTCAAATATAAAAAAAAGTGTTATAGATTAGCATAAAGAATAATTTTATAATAAATTAGTTTCTAAATTTTATAATTTAATATTATTGATTCTACAAATTTTATTGTTAAATTAATTTTTAAATATTTAAATTTAATAATAAAATAATATCACAGATTAAATGGTATAATTAATTTATGAGAAATTGACATTAAATTTGAAAATTTGGGATGTTTGAGGAGTAATTTGTTGCAGAGAAATTAGAGGAGTAAGTATGTAATAGGGACAATAGAGGAAGAATGAGAGGCTCTAGCACTGATCCAGCTTTTTCCTGGAGGCGCATGACATAATATCTCTCTCTTCTCCAACCTCTCTCATATATGTAAAGACAAAACCAAAACCGTGTTTATGCTTCAGCCCTTCATCATATAGATCTGCCTGAAAAAAACCCTTGCGATCAGATCCAGCCCAATTAATCTCTCTCTCTAGAATGTCTTCCCAGCGCGCAGATCTAGAGTGCCGGATCTTCCCGGAGCCCGAAATCGACCACTTCGACCGGCTACCGGACTCGCTCCTCCTTTTGGTTTTCAACAAGATCGGCGACGTCAAAGCCCTAGGCCGCTGCTGCGTCGTCTCGCGCCGCTTCCACTCCCTCGTCCCGCAGGTCGAAAACGTCGTCGTCCGCGTCGACTGCGTCATCTCCGACGACGACTCTTCCTCCTCCTCCGCCGCCTCCGACAAGTCCCGCGGCCCCTTCTGGAACCTCCTCCGCCTCGTCTTCGGCGGAATCGTGAAACCCATTCAAACCCTCGGCCAGTTTCTCGGCCCCAAACGCCCCTCCTCCTCCGCCGCCGCTACCGCCACCGCCGCCACATCCCCTTCCTCCACCTCCTCCCTCGCCGTCGGTTCCGACGAAGACTCTGACGGCGGCGTCACCCACCACTCCCCAACCCAAGTCCTCAAGAACTTCAACGAGATTCGCCTCCTCCGGATCGAGCTCCCCAGCGGCGAGCTAGGCATCGAAGACGGTGTGCTCCTCAAATGGCGCGCCGATTTCGGATCAACCCTAGACAATTGCGTCATCCTCGGCGCCTCCTCCGTTTTCCACCCTAAAGACCTAACCGACCCCACCACCACCAATTGCAACGCAAACGACGACAATGGAAGCATCCCTGACTCCTTCTACACCAACGGCGGCCTCAAACTGCGCGTCGTTTGGACCATAAGCTCCCTCATCGCCGCCTCCGCCAGACATTACTTGCTTCAACCGATAATCTCTGAGCACGCCACCCTCGACAACTTGTTGCTCACTGACGCCGATGGCCAGGGGGTGCTTTACATGAACCGGGAGCAGCTGGAGGAGCTGAGGGTGAAGCCGCTATCGGCGTCGTCGGCGTCGAAGAGGACTCTTGTCCCGGCGCTCAACATGAGGCTCTGGTACGCGCCTCACCTGGAATTACCAACTGGGGTTGTGTTGAAGGGTGCCACGCTTGTTGCTATTAGACCCAGCGAGCAATCCCCCAACACGGCCAAGAAGGAGGCGTCGGATTTGTCGTGGGTTTCGACGGCGTTTGAGGAGCCGTATAGGACGGCCGCCACAATGCTTGTCAAGAGGAGGACTTATTGCCTTGAGATGAACTCATTCTGATGCGTTTCTGAGGTATATTCGAATTGAACCCTCGTTGTTTGAATGTATGTCATTTTGTAGAATTTGCTTGGTTTTAGGATCTATGGCTTGTTTGTTTTTACTGTTTTTCTTTTCTTTTTTTCTTTTTTTTTTAAACAAATTGTTTGGTTTCTGACCACATTTGATAGTGTTTGTTTTTTCCGAGGATGTTGTTGTTTTCTAAAAGGTTGTCTCCACAGAGCACTTGAAGAAAACAGGAGAAGATGAGAAAACATCTCCTAATTTTTTGGTTGGATAAAACTTACAAGCGTGTTTGAAAACTTGTTGAGAAGGAAGGAGTTACATTTGAGATGTGGAAGCTATAGCAATTAGCTTATGAAAATCACATCTGAAATGTGGAACCAAACACTCTTTTAGACGCATTTTCTTATGTGCATTTTGTGTTGTTTTCTTATCCGAATCAGAATTGGAGTTTAATATTTAATGTAAATCTTTATTATGCAGATTTCCGAGGTAAAACTCATTTGAATCCGAGAATAGCTCCAAAAATACTTACAAAACTGCATCTAACTCTTTTTTTTAAGCAATTCTCATAACTTGATAGATTTTGGATGGGAAAGGAATCAAATGAGTCCTGATTTTGTTTTGGTCTTTTATGCAAGTTTCGAACTCAAGGTCTCTTCATTGTTCCACTTTAGTTTCATGTACGATATATCTGTCTTGCTTTGGATCCATTGGAATGAAGGATGTATAGAATGCCTTTTCCCATGTACTTCTACCCAGCTAGCTTACCCTGGTTTGCCCTTGACTGGACAAGATCTCACTAGATCACTAATTTAGTTCGAATGTTCTGATTGTTTCCTTGTTTATGTAATAAGATTCTTTTAGTTTAGTGTTATATTATTGTTTACTTTTTGAAAGTTTAGAACTCTTATATATTTGAAATGAAAATTTCAGGGAATGCAGAATCATTTTACAGGGGAGAAAATGTTAAGTTCTTCATAGAAGGGAATCAGGAAACTCAAATTTTCTTTGGGCGGACATGAAGTGGAAGCAGCTTGGTCGCTGGAATCCTGCTCTTTCCGGCTTCTGAAACTGTGGCCCACATTTGAGTAGTTACTAAAAGGAGCTGCAAATCATTCACCAATCATGCTTGAACTGAAAACTGAATGCATCTGCTGGGTTTTTTTAATTTGAGGCAATGCTTGTAAGAGTGCACACCCTGCAACTAGGAATGATCATGTAAGAGCTTTAAGTTTGTAGTCATCTGCCCTTATAAGATCGCCGTGTGAATATTCTAGGTATCAGTTTGGTTTGCCTTTGTGATATATTTTTCTCAAGTTAAATGAGCAATGTACTTTGCCTCTGTAATTTTAAATAACTTCTGGATGAGTCAATCATACCAAATGCAATACCTGTTCCTGCACTTACTTTTTGTCGTTTGAAGGTTTTGTTGGTGGGGGCTGAAATTGGTCAAACTGGTATGCAAGTTACTTGTCGGTGAACTTGCAAACTGTTCAATAAACTAGAGTCAAGCTAAGGAAGGAATTAAGGTGGAGCCGAAAATCTTGGCTTGTCTATTAAATAAACCGGACTTGAACTCTTCAAATATTCGGCTCATGCCCTGATTTAGGGCTGCTGAAGTGAGTCAAGTTAATTGAATTTGTTAACAGTTCAGATAGCTATTGCATCCCACTAACAGCTAAAAGTGGCCACCGGCCAGCATAAGGCTGAGTGAAGTGTATGAGCTTCTCAATACAGTGTACACGAGCAGTATAATTATTTTTCGACAAGAAAAAGTTGTATAATACTGTTCGTTAGCGTATTTGATTTTGAATTAACACGTGTACACACACTCATTAACGAAAGAAGAAAATACTAGATATTCATTTTAGTAAATAAAAAGAATGAGTTTATATTATTAGTTTAAATATAATTAAAGCTTGTGTTAGTATTTTTCTAATTTAATTTGATCATTCAAGTTACAAAATTAATTATTAGTTTTGCACATAAGCTATTTTTTTAATATGCATATACACGTGTAAAGGTATAGAAGTTATTTTTTTCTATACACGGACACTAATTAGATTTACAATAGGACCACACGATTTACATCGTAATGAGTAAGGATCACCTTGAGTCTTCCTAAAAAAAAGGACCAACTTGTGTGAAAGAAAATAAGTTTACTTAAGTAGCTTGAGCCGTACCTTAGTCAAGGCCTCGTTTGCTTATCTTAGCTGTTAGAACAGTTTTTTCTTTTTCCTTTATTATGTGTGTGTCGGGGGGGCACAGCTGTTTCAACGTATTTAAAAGTATTAACAAGTTGTATCGAATTATTAATTGGCAATAGTGTGACCGTATTTAAAAACAGGTGTTACGCACGCAAAACTTGAACGGCAATTTTAGTCCAGTAAAGGCAGAAAATTAGCCAAGCACACTTAGTTGAACTTGCTGGTTGGTAACTGATACTATACGTAGGTGGATAAAAATGGGTTAATTTAAAGCTCACATGATGTCTTGATCACGGTTTTGATTGTTGGTTACATCGTGTCAAGATTGCAACCTTTCAGGCTTTTAATTTTGGTGGAGTATGGTCCCCCGGAGATAGGTAACGGCCTTTTAATAACACACTCGGCCACTCACATAGCTGTAGTAAAACCACATTTATAATTGCAAAATCATGAGTTGAGTCATGAGTAGATCTATCTAAGAGGTTGATACTATGAAAAAAATTAATAGTCTAGGCTGCTAAGGGGCGAAATTTTAAGAGGTATTAAGAAACACTTACACTCTAGGTTGTTTGTTATCATGTGTGAGTAGTGTATATTAAGGTGACATGTTTAACAAGTAATCTGGTTTTTTAAGTATATGATCTAAGAGTTAGACTTTCAAATTCAAATGCATGAAAAAATATTTGTTAAAAAAACTCAACTCTTAAACAAATCTCACTATCTTGACAAATTGGTCTCAAATAATATTTACATTTTATTTTTTTTATTCCTTATAAAAGAATTATTTGGTGACCTAATTTGAGATTGTGCTTTTTATATATTATTTGTTACTAACTCAATTTCACCATTCATCAGCTGGTCAATTGAAAACCCATACCGATCCACTCCTATTATTCTAATGATAAGGAGAAAGGGATAGAGAAACCAAAAATTTCGAGTCTTTCCTTTTTTTTTTTTTTTTGAGGTTGTAGATAAAATATCTTCGGCTATTTCATTCTAACGACCAAGAACATCTTTTAGCAAATTCATAATACTTCAAAATTTTAGTTTTATTTATTTATTTGGTATAATGATGCTCTTATATGATTGGAGAAATCACTCTTTTATTACGTGAAAAGCTTAAAAGTAGATATCCTTTTGTTTATCATATTGATGGTTTGTAGATCAGAACTTTATTTCTAATCATATAACTCAACAATTGCATCCCATTTTACACAGATTCGCTGTTTGGGATGTTCTTTCGTTTATCCCAAACACATTTTGATCGTAATCTTTATTGTTCTAAAACTTGAAGCCTCACAACCATTCGTTTTATAACTTTTTCTATTGAAATTGACTGATATGTGTGAATGAACTATAAAACTAAATGATTATATTTTTGTATTGTCTAAACAATCATTTCTTTCCAACCAATTTGTTTAATAATTATTACTTCTCTCGTGATTTTTTTTTTTTTATGGAATTAGCAAACTACAAAAGGATAAAATACCATGTCTTAACCATAGCCAATATTTATGTATATTTTAAAGCTGTGTTTGGATAAAAGTAGGATGATAAGGAGGGAAATTGAGGACAAGTTTGGTGTGTTATACAAACAGATGTCGCGCTCAATGTCAGAATAGGTAACGAATGAAGAACATAGATTGAAAAAAGTATGGGAACTTCAAGAAGGAAGACATTATTTTGAGGCCAAAATTATTCATGAAGTTGAGTCTTTATATTGAAAATTGAATTAGTCATTGTCTACGCAGACAAGTTTCCATTCTATTACATTATGGGCACAATGGATTAGGATGAGGTGGTCATACTTATGTTTGATCAAATATTTACGTTAACGACATTTCTTTCCTTCATCCATCTATCCAAGTGCTTCCTAAAGCAGACATGGTCCATCCAGGCAGATGAGAGATACTAAATCCTATATTGGATAAAAACTACACTTACCTAACATTCTTATTTTATTTGAATCCCCAAGTATTTGAAAATGATTTTAGATTTGATTAATTCAGACTTAACTAAATAGATCACATCAAGAATTAAGTTCTTTTGACTTCAACTCTTTTCATGCAAAAAAGTTAAATCTAATTAATTTTGGCTGACCAAATAAATGTGCAATTTCCAAATCCTAACATAATGCCTATAAATGAGTTTAAAAGTTGAAACCGTTGCCATTTTAAAATATTTATGTAATTCTATGAGTATATGGATAATCTTATTTTTTAAGAATGTGTTTAGAAGTTTGATTTCTGTCTATATGTATAGAAAAACATATATTAAAAAGATCTACCTCCTAAGATAAATCCAAGTTTTTTTTTTAGAGATTAGTCATTCCAAAAAAAAAAAGATAGTAAAAATCCTTGCACTGATAGTTGTTGGGCTTTTTTATTTTTATTTTTATAATTTGAATAGTTTACTGACTTTATTCTAACTTGAAATTTTTATAAACGAGGGTGAAGCGAAGATCATAACTCCACCCACATGCATATACAAAGTAGTTTTTCTTTTCATTTAATATGCTATATTTTTTCCTCTTTAAGACAAGACAAAAAATAGTTGTATTCTTTTATGATGAATGAACCTCTCTCTATATATAAAAGAAGTGTATATCATTCTAGCAATAATTTTAACAATAAATCTTTTCTTTTCTCTTGTTTCTTTTTTTTTTTTTTTAAGAAATGGAAAGGCTTATTTTACTTTCTACAAACTACTTTATCATTTTTCTTAATTTTTGTTTCTTCATTCTTTTTTAATTCAAAACAAAATTAAATGCAAGAACACTGTCATTTTTTTTGGCTTCCATAAGAATTGCAAAAGAAGAATACCTTTTTTCTATATTTTTCATTTTATCATTTTCCAATCTTTAACAAAAAAAAAACGAGACTGAGTCAAAATTGAGTGTGCACACTATAAATTGGTAAGTTTGTGTTTTAACTTCAGTTTATGGCTTTTATCTAGTGTTGGAGAATTTTTTTCTTCTCAATTTTGTGTTAATTACACTTAATAAAATCACTTTGACTTGTTAACTTTGAAGAAAGAAAAATCTTTTATTTTCAAAACATATAAGGATTCTGAAGCTCTATCATTTTTACTTGATTGGCATTTGCCTGGTGTGCAACCAGTGGTGCTTAAGTTACATAGCTAACAGAAAATTGCAGGCACATTACAGTTGTGATGACAGGGCAAGGGTGCTTCCTAAACCGACCTTTTATTTTCTCTCTGTTTTTCTTCATCTAACAATGATTCATATTAGCTGTTGTTATTTTATTAGGTAATTAGCTGTTTCTGCTTCTAACTTTATCTGTTTGTCACATGAGGTACCTTAGCTTTGTACACATACAATCCACGTGAAATGAGGTCTGGACCTTGTGACTAATTGAGCACAAGTTTGCACACTGCAAGAAACAGGTCTTCTTGCTCACTGATCATAACCCCCTCTCCCACCCTTAATTTTTTTCTATTATGTTTCCACTGATTCCTTTATTTTCTTATTAAAGCATCATACATTGGTGATTTTATATACAATTAAGAACTATATCCCATATTTTATAATTGCAAATGTCGCCTTCTATTTTATTCTACCCTACTAATCTTTTATAAGCTTCCTAGCAAGAGTAGATGCATCCAAGTGGGGGAATAATATAGGACACAGCAAATGGTGAACAAGCCCCCACATGCTAATATTTATGCCGGCAGAGTTTGTGACAATGAGAGAGTGAACCACTGGACAAAATATAATTAATATACCAATAAGGGTAATGAAAAAAGGAAAAAAATAATTATGTATAGGGTCTTTAGGATTTATCTAATAATTGTACTTTGCATCATCATACTAGCATTTTGGAGCATTTTCAGGTGGCACTTGCATCTTCCAAATGGAACTTGTCAACTTTTGTGCTTTTGGCCTTTAGTCCTGGTTTGCTGTCTATAGGAGCTTCTCATTTGACCTTTAGGGTGTGAAGCAATTAATTAATGTTAAGACTTAAATTATTAGGGTGAGACTGAGAACCAAACAATTAGATGTGTATATATATTTCTGAATTCTAATACATTTTTTAAACTTGGAAACTTGAATTATTGTTGAATTCATTAGCAGGTCCCCACGAGGGCTAACTGTTACTTTATATAAGAACTACTAGCCTTTTTTTTTTCTTTTTTGTCAGAGCAGGCGTCATCTATTCCATGTATATTGTGCTAGAAGATCCTGGAATTGATTTTATTAACATCTGCTAAGTTTTCTTATAATATGCCCCTTAACTTCTTTTGAAAAGTGACTCTGAATTTTGCATAGAAAAATTGCTCGTATCTCCAGGCTCTTTCTTTCTTGCTTTAATTTGCCTCTTTATAAGCTAAAGATGCTCTTATATGTCGGTCGTTTTAAAGTGAAAATTGCATTGGCTATATACTTTTGCATAGCAACAAAATGGTCGGAGTGCAAATTAAAGGTCTATGATTTAATTCCAGCCAAAGTTAATATATATGGTTTTCTTCCAAAATTGGATTGTACATTTTGCTAGCTTATTGCTTTCATTACCCTCTGATCAGTTTTATCAAGACCCTCTGATCAAAACTGCTAGTGATTACTTCTGAATTTGACACGGCAAAGAAAACTAGATATGCGGTATTTTGAGCCTAATTTGTAATGAAAATTTTATAAAATCTGGCTTTTTTCACATCTTACAATCTTTCGTACCTTTCTCCTTTTTTTTTCATTGCATTACTCGTTACATTTCTCTCTCTCTCTCTCTCTCTCACTTTTTTTTTCTTTCTTTTTTCTCATCTATCTCTTTACACTCTAAAAAATTAGAACAGTAACCTCATGAATTGTCTTACAACTGTCTCTTCCACTCCAAGGATATATACACTACAAGGAGTGTTTAATTTTAAGCTACTAATATTATTCACTAAAGGTTTATCTAGTGTGAAGGTTAAAATAGAATTTAAAAACCATAACTTAATTTTTAACACAGTTTTATCAAGACAAGATTAATACCTTGATTTTTAATTTTTTTTATTTTTGGATTTACTTGCATTTTCTCCCTATAACAAACTAACTGATAATGTAAACAACAATTTACTTTTGTGCAATTCTTGCATAACCCCCTGTTTGTTTTTCCGATTTTTCTTTCTATAGCCACAAGCCCACAACACATAAACGAACCAGGGGATTTTTCGTTAATTCCTCATTTATCTAATATTATCGCATTTGTACTTTTCTTTTGTAGAAAAAAAAAATAATAGTATCACATTTGTACTTTTCTTTTATATAAAAATAAATTGTAGAGTGGTTTGAGACAAAAAGACAAGATCACTTCACAAGAACATTGGCTAATAAATGGTGCAGCTTGGTGCATCAACTGATATTCAATCTAAATTTTGGGTCTTGTATCAGTTGTCCTCTGTGGGCTTTTGTTCAGCAGCTCCCCACATTAAACCAAGCAGGTGAGGAAATTATTTTCTATACCTCCTTATTTGTTTCCTACACCACAAAAGACCCAAATGGACAAAAAATACCCCTCACTCTCTTAAATGCACCAGGCACCCCACAATCCTAGCCTCCTCTTTCTTTTCTATTTATGTGCCGCCCAAGCACCCCATTCTCTCTTTCCATCTCCTCCATTTCTTGTTCTCTTTTTGCACCATCTGTCAGAATGTGTTCTGGAAAAGACATTCTATAAGGGAAAAAATTATTTTGTGTGTTCCGGATTATGTAATCTGAAATTATGTTAATGTAATTTTGGAAAAGCCTATCTTTCATTGAAGCATGATGTTTTATGGAAAATTCTATCCATAAGCCAAGTAAAACTACTTACATGAGTCATCTATGCTAGGGCAAGTCTGGAATTTTAAAAATTAAGGGATGTAGGAAGCAATATACCGGAGGTGATTAGGTAATTTGGCAATTGCTTCCTGCACTTACATAATTGCTTCTTGCAACTTTCTAAGCTTTCAAAGAGTTATTTTAGAATGTAAAATTACATTTTGAATTAACATTTTTCAGAATGTAAATTTTTACATTCCAAAATGTAATTATACATTTTGAATTAGGTGCAGGAACCAAAGATGGAGATACAAGAAGCAATTGCCTAATAAGCTTCCTAAATGGATCTTATGGCAAACCTATCCATAGCCCAAAAGAACCTGCATAAAATATATCCAATTTTTGGTCACTAAAGTGGTAGAACATGGAGGCACTATTAAACTACCGGGAAGGGTGCCTATTGGGTTTGCTAGCAGAGACCCCTAAAAGATTATGGGATTTTCTTTCTACACCATACATAATTTTTTTAGACCCAATAATTTTTTTGAAAATTTCAAAGTTACCCATGTTAACTTCTTCTTCTACGTTTGTTGGTTTTTTTTTTTTCTTCATACACCATTCAATCTCGTATCCTTTCAGCTAAGCTCATCCTTTCTTCTTGTGGCTGGTTTGGTCGAGGTGAACTGTAGCGGTGGTCGTTTATAGTATGTGATTGTTGTCGTGGTAGGTGTTGCGGTGTAATGGCGGAGGAGATAAATTTTTTTCATCTGCAACTTCAACTTCAATTTGTAGCGTAATAAACATACAAATTGGCAATCCGTATGAAACTTATGGATTGACAATCTGTAAGTTTTATACGGATTAGCAATCTATATAATTCATACAGATTGTCAATTCATATAACCTAAATATTTTTTTAAAAATTAAATAAATTTTATTTTTAATGTTTTTTATAAATTTAATTATACTTTTTATAATATTTGTGTAAATATTATTACATTAACTGGTTTATGCAAGTGTATAAAATATGAAAACTTAGATATAAAATTTCATATATATGCCTATCAATTTCAACATAATATATTAGTATATGTAGTAAAAAATAATAAAATTGTGTGATAGTATACGTTAAAAAACATATTTATTGATATATTGACATACTTATCTAGTGTAAAAGATTTTAAAATAAATTTTAACATAGAAGTTTCTTAAAATAAATAGATTTATTTATAAATAATTAGAATTACGTATGATGTTGTTAGTTGTCATTGGTTTATCATTAGATTTTTTTTAATGTTTTGTCAAGATAGACGGAGATTTGTGGATATATGATAATATAATGTCCAGAGAAGTTAATATGAATGAAGACAATGAAGAGGAATCTGGTGTGTTTGAAAATATTAATTGTCCACAGAAGTTAATATGATTTTGTATTTTGTCAAAATAAATGAATGTCCCTTGAAGACTAAACATGTATTATCCCTTTCATAGCTATTTGTTACCAGTGATGACGTTTTGCATTGGGCTAGCTCTTTTGCGTATGATATTCATTTTAAATATTTATAAATGAATAAAGAAATTCATTTTTATAATATTTTTACTTCAAAAAATATTTATATAAATATTTAATAATATTAATGTAATAATATTTATACAAATATATTAATAGAAAACATTTTTCTTATGCAACATTACCTATTTTTGTTATTTAACTATTTTAAAAATATAAAAGTATTAAAATAGTTATTTATAAAATAATTAAATAACAAAAAAAATATACATTGATTTTCAAATAAACAAATTTATTAAATAAATTATTTATTAAATTAAAATAAACAAAAAATAATTAAATTAAATTAAAAAATTATTCAAAATTAAAAACAACAGTTATTTATAAAATAATTAAATAATAACAAAATTTAAACATTAATTTTTAAATAAACAATTTTATTAAATAAAAAATTATTTAAAATTAACAAAAAGTACATATTTGAAATTTGTATAATTCATACGGTTTACCAATCCGTATGGTTAAACGGATTGTCAAGAACTAACAAATACAAAAAAAGGGATACTGACGACGGAGATACGGAGATGGAATTGTCAAGAACTAACAAACACAAAAAAAGGGATACTCACGACAGAGATATGGAGATGGAATGGAAGAATGCATGAAGGAACAAGGTGCAGGGAGAGGAAGAAAAACATCAATGACGTCACGGAGAGGGAGGGAACTAGGCATTAGTAACAGGTGTGGGAGAATGATGGTGTATTTGATTTTTAAGTGAAGGACAATTTTATCTTTTCACTATATTTGATGGGTGGATGTAGAAGAAACTTATATGGGTACTGGAAGAATAATCCAAAGATTATTGACTTATTGTCCATGTCTGTACCATAAGCCATTCCATCCCGTAAGAGCCTAATAACAATAACTATATATGATGAAAATAGGGAGAACAATTACATCATATATTTGGATGATAAAAGATTAAAGGGGGAAATATGCATCGTATCTTAAGCCTCTCATTAACCTAATAGTACATTAAGGATTAGTTAAGTTTTTAGTTATTTATTTATTTTTATTACTCAAAAGTGATCTCAAATAAAATAAATAAGGATCTAAAAATTAATAAAATAAGGATTAATTTTGAACAATAAAAATAAAAAAGAGACTAAAAATTGGCAAAAAGATTTAGAAGGAGTAAAATTGCTAACAAAAAAAATTAAAGAAGAACTAAAAGATGTATAAAAATTTTGAGGAACTAAAAATTGAAATTTAAAAAAATTAAGGGACTAAAAATTTAATTTACCCAATTTTTAACTAATGAATTTGCTAGAATAAGCTTATAAGATATGCTTATCTTATGTTACTTTTTAAAAAATCTTAACTACCAATTTAATTTGAAATGATAATAATAAAATATATAAGAATAGATGTGAGAATTTTGGATCCATTCATTCAATCTTTAACCCATTTATCTACCTTCCTCTTTCTATTTATAACATAAAAATAAATGCAAATCGAAAAGTTCACCAAAATGTTATCCCTCGTGTTCGTTCGGGTTTTCATATTTTGACAAGTGCTAGACAGAACACCAGGAGTAGTAAAGATGTATGCTCTTTTATTTTTTGAATACTTTATAGGGAATATATTAAATAAAATAAAAAACATTTAATGTATTGGAAACTTAAAAATATTCAATACTTTTTTTATCTAAGAAATATATATGTTAATAAGATTTAGTAGAAAGATTTATAATTATTCAAAACAGAAATAAAAGATTGCAAATTTTAGCAAAATTTAAAGCATTAGACAAAAGTAAAATATTTGTACCTTTCCCCTAACTTGTGTTGCATGGGATAATGGTAGATAAAGACAAAGACTTAGTTAATGATATTTCGTAAATCACTAAATCCAGTTGACAAGAATCATTGACTATTCACGTTCATATAATTAACACAAGTTTCAGCTCAAGCCAACAAACTAAATCAATGGTTATGAAAAGAAAATTTTCCTTTATAAAAAAGTGTCATCGGAAAGGGGGCACTGTAGAAATTTGAAGTTATTTAGTTTCCTACAGCTCTTCCCAACCAAAGGGTACAGGCAATTTCAGAATCAATTGTAGAAAATCAAAATATCTTCAATCAACATTCTTATACATTTATCCGTAATATAGTACTATGCACGCATAAGTTAATAAATATCCAAATACGTACTCAATGTAATTGAATGACTCAAAATGATCCAAGAAGAAACACCAACACTTGATGACAACAACTTATCCTCCATTTTGCAGAAACCAAGCTGGGTACACAGCTTGCAGCTACTAAAAAAACAAAGACCACAATTCCTGAAAAAAGAAATATTAGTAACCCTATATATGAAAAAAAAATTGAGAAATTTCAAGACGATTATGAAAAGGAGAGAAGTAGTGTAGACAAAGGCTAACCACACTGCACAAGAAATTTTTGGCTATTAACATCAGTAATTAACAAATAAAGCATAATGTCCTCAGAATAAGGTATGTGATAATATATGTAGCTAAAGAGTGTATAAGAGATCTATAATAAGAGTGACTTCAATCGGTTGTCCAAATTCATGCATATAGAGATATTTGTTTACACTTCAGGCTAAACAAATGTTTACAGTATGGAAGATATGCATGCCCATAGAGGTGGATAAAAATTAAAAAGTAGGCAGAAGTGTTGAAATTCCAACCCTAGATGAGTCATATATAATACGCTTCTTAATAAAATAAGCTTTTCATCAAGTCTAATTTAACTCCTCATGATCAAATTACTCCATAGAAGAGAACTAGCCACAACAAAAGAAAATACTTTCATTGAAAAAAGGATGATTAGTAATGTGTAAATCTGTTTATCAGAATTCAGAAATGTATATGATCAGTAAAGCATTCTCAACCTAACAACATTTAATCTACCGTATCATTCATTATGATATGGGAGAAGTAGCTACGACGACCTAATACCAAAAGAAGCATTTGAACCAAAGCATCAGGCAAGCCATTGAGCTAGAATTTTTTGAGTAAAGGCAAGAAGTGAATCCTATTTATGCCTTATATCTTATGTTATGTCGAACAAGTTAAAATGATCAGGTGTTTGTGTTTGTAGTTTCTTTTCTAACCCTTGTCTATGAATGAATATCTTAATTGTAAACTTTCACTATATTAATTAGATCTTGCCCTACCATAGATACTTGTTTTCTGAGTCATACAAATATGGATTAATGTTGAACTCTCATCTTAATTTTGCTATCTATTTTATTTAGAATGAACCAGATGCCATTAAACTAAGGGAAAAACTTAGATGAAATTCTTTATATCCTAGTCATCAAATTCTCAAATCAAGCAATTATTACATTTTCCAATTGAACTACATATTATTAATGGAAGCTATTTATGTTAAGAGATAAATCCACATACCATTGTTTAATTTGAGAACAGCATGGTACAGACATAAAAATTTTGATACAAGTTTTATCCTAAAGTAAATTAAAATGGAAACAACCGCATATACATACAAACCTCCATAAAAAATTCATTTTTTCCCACTCCCTTAACAATCTTTTAAACTACTAAAATCTTCTCGACAAACAATCCTTTCATTTATTTTCAACCAACTATTAGAGCCCACCCTTGGTCCAATTGAAGTTGGTCATTCTAAACAACCTACTGACTACTTGAGGTTAGAACTAAATTTCATATCTATGCTTGTAGTACATCATTTTTTTTTTTCATTTCTCTCTCCTTTGTACTGTAACTATATATTTTGGTCTTTTCATGCAAGAATTTCATGTATTACAGGATAAGTCCCCCTGATATTCATTTTAATACATAGGGGGTTGCTAGGTTAACTTGGAGCACTGACTACAATTATGCACCTAATCAGCATAAACAAAAGGCAAAGATTTAATTAGGGTTTTAAAAAAAAAGAAACTAATATTTCCTACCAATTTTATTTGGAAATGTTCAATACTTAGAAGACATAACTGATCCAATCACATCAAACTTTATCATTTTAAATTCAGATTTGATCATTTTTTGTATGTTAGTTTTTTTAAAGCAATAAATAAATCTTGAAATATATAATAATAAATATAGTAAAATAAATTCATAGTATTATATCCCCCCACCCCCAAATCAATTAAAATGGTAAAACCCATTTAAAATCTAAACCAATTGAAAGAAAAATTATGCAATTTGACATTCTTATTCACGTTTCAACTTATATCAATGAAGATTTATGGTCGGACAAGTTAGAGTTATATATGTTTAAACAAATGTACTTTTCACTTAAATGTTCATTAAAAAATATATTTATACTCAAATGTACTTTTTAATAATATTTATAATTTATATGACAATTTAAAAAAAATATGAAACAACAAGCATATAAATATGAATAGTAAAAAAAAAAAAAGATTATGAATGTATATGTAAGTTCAGTTTAGTTTTAATTGAATAATTTTTAAAATTAGAGCCAAAATCTATTCCAATTGAAACAAAAAATAAAAATAAAAACCCTAATACAAACATACCAAATAATAACAAGTGTCTTGAAACAAAAAAAAATAATAATTAAAAAACACATAAAACGAATTAGTTTGATTTATATGAATATTTAAAGGTTCTCTTAAATTACTTCTATTCCCTTATCCTTCTCTCTTCATCTGTCTATATTTTGCATCTATTGACTTTCGTTTCTCTTCATTTTATAATTTAAAATGGTTAGGAATTCACTTCTTCTAGTACTAGGAAAACTGACTTTTTGGTTGCAAATTCCTATTTTTCAGTTTGAATCCACTTTTATCTTCTTACATCTATAAAGTGAAATTCTGAATCCACTCAGCACCAAGCCTTTCATTTCCTTTCACCAATTTTTTTACTTAAAAAATGCAATCTTCACCATTTCTTTTATTTCAGTTGCTACTCCTGAACCACTTTCTTGCCCCGATCAATAAATTTTCTGCCCTTTTCCAACACTGGCTTCTCCATAACCCAAAATCCCCAACATCTTAAATACTAGTATATTTGTTAACAATATTTGAGGCTTTTCAGAATTTAATTGCTTCATTTATCGAAGACTAATCTGTGTAACACTTCAATCCTACCATCTAGGCCTAACTCACATACTTGAGGTGGGGTAGGTAAATATCCCAAGTCCAAGTCATAGCAATTTCTCTGTCCTTAAATTTTGAAATGTGACTTTCCAACTTTTAAACTTTTAAGACTTCAAATTCCATCATACATTTGTTTTACCTCACTTCCAAGCATGAGGCAGATGTCAGTTGGGTAAAAAAAAATAGGTATATTTCACTTTTTTTTTTTAAAAAGTTATATGCCTATACAATGATAGTAAAAAATCAATAAAAGAACACAAGGGATGCTCCAACCTAAATACATCTTACTATCTTATAAGGAGTAACGTACCACTAAAATGAATGCTATAAAAAATGCTTATGGTCATGCCTATACAATGATTTCGACCAATATAGTAGATTAAGAAGATGATCTGTATATAAGAGTCAGTACCTTGAAGTGAACCAACTCCAAGTTCAATTCTTTTCAAAATCAATTCTAACTTTTGCCTCTAAGATTACTTATATGTTTGTGCATTAGCCGCTACATATTACGCTGAAACAAGTTGTAACCCAACTTCTCACATTATGCTTGTATTGTTCCTCATTCCTCAATGTGCATCAAACACACCCTAACATAGTGTTTTAGATACAAAAGGAATAGAGAAGAGGAGGGAAGGATTCTTTTAAAAGTAATTTGTTGGTTCAAAATTTAAAAGGAAGAGAGGGAGCCAAAATCCCTTCCTGCCCATTTTTACCTTGACTCCCATACTAGGAGAGATTTGGATGGGAGGGAAAATATTATACTATGGTGATTAAATTATTCTTAAATGACTTTATTTTTTAGTGAACTCGGAGTATATCCTATTGGAGAGTTAGAGACTAATTTCTCTAAGTATTAAGATCTATTTAAGAGACTAATCTCTTCCAACAAAAATGTTCTTTCATATATATATGAAGTTGGAAATCCAACCAAATGACTTTATCTATCTATTGTAAGAATATATAGTAGTAAATTAATCCTCCCTCTGCTCCTTTAAACCAAATAGTGCGTAGAGGTGAATTGTACATTGTTTTCCTCCATTTCAAAAAACAAGTTTCTATCCCCACTCATGTACTTGTTATATCTAACCTAAGATTAGCTTTAGTGATTAGTAAACTGAGTTCGACTTCATCCTACATCTTTGTAAGTTTAGTCTCATCTGAACAATCTTGAGTACCCTCACCCAAATGTAGTGTTCTCTCTGTTAGAACGAGTGCAAGTGTGAGAAAGAAGACACACATTGAATAGGAATAGACAAGTCAAGCAAATGTATAAGGACCCACAAACCTAATAATACCTTAATGTTTTGGATTAAGTGTGGTGTCAAATGTCAAGTTCACTTTTGTGATTTGCCCGTGGCTCATTAATAGAGAAGTAAGGAATAGCAGAATGACTAAGCTCTGGTTCTACTCACACTAAGGGAGAGATCATTATAGTGAGCAAGTGTGTAAGATTTAGGGTTAAATGTGATTTCAAGTTCACTTGTATGATTTGCTTGAGTCACATTGATGGAGATCACTTTGGTGTTTTACCCCTCATATTACAAACACTTGAACACGTACAAAGAAGCTAAGTCAAGAGAGTTAATTGCATAATTTATAGTCCTGAGAAAAAGGAGGAAAAGGAAACCGAAAGAACTTTGGAGGAAGTCATCAAGGGAGATCTCATAATAAATAATATTCTTAAAATTTTGGTTTTTAACCGTGTACAATGATATCATGTAAAGTTTTTGTTATTGTTGAGAAAAGAAAGATATCGTTAAAAACATGTTCTCAACTTCTCATCATGTGCTAAGGTTGACAGAAAATTTCCTGGGAAGCTAGCAATCTGTCTGAAACAAAAGATTTATGCTAACAACGTACTAGGCGCATTTCCTATTGCCCTTTCGTACTACCAAAAAATAAGCAATGTTCACTAATATAATTCCCCTTCTTTTGCAGAAAAAAAAAAAATATTATTCCCCTTCTCCAGTGTTTATTTGTCTTTTCTCTACCCCATCCACGCCCCTCGATTTTTATTGAGATACTTTGGATATATATAATCCATTATGTAGATAATTAATTCCATTGACTTGACTTTCCTTAAAGATAGCGTTAATTATAATTGCAATTAAAAATTACAGTACATCTATATATCAAAAAGTCTTTTAAAAATCATATAATTTTTTTAAAAGGCTAGTTGATATATATTATTTGTTTTAAAATAATCATATACACTTTATCTATTTTATGTGTGGACAATACACATAATACTTTTAAAAATAAAAAAAAAGGAAAGTGCAGGTTAGGTACGTATAATTTTTCAATAAAAAGGAAGCATATGAAATTAATACTGACTTCTTTAGAAGTTAGTATAGTGTAAATATCATTAAAAAATGATTCTACTATTAGTAGTACAATTCTAATCAAATTTTATGTAATATTCTTTTCATTTGATTTTACCTTTGTACCTTTTTTTAAAGTTGAATCATTCACTGACTAATAATGATGTGTTCTTTCTGTTCAAATGAATGCTAACAGGAACATATGAAATTTAACATAAAAATAAATAAATAATATATATATATATATATATATTCGGGTAAGGACACATTTTATAACATTCATAGATATGTCACCTAGATATTTGCATCGCTTTTTCTTAAAGTTAGCATTATTTACACACTTGTACCCAAAAAAAATACAGTTATCTGTCTTATCTTATACAAGTATTAGAATTATTTATACACGTTAATACATGCTGCCTTTAAAAAATTACATATACCTCACCTATTTTAAATTTATACGTTAATCATACACCGACTACTCAAGAAGAAAATAGTTTTTCAATAAAAAGGGATGTATATCAGCGTGTTATTAGCATTTACATTTTTTTAAAAAAAAGTTAGTGTAATTATCCTTAAAAAACAAAATCTAAATGTGACATATACTATTATATTACTACCTTTTTCATTTTAGTTTATAACTAGTAATTAAGTATATTGTAGTGTGTACATAAAGTATGAGAATCCGGTTGGTTTTATGGTTGGAAGAGTCAAGTTGTGCAACGTGCATGCACCTTTGAGAACATGAAAAAGGTCCTAAATGTGGTTTTGTTATCCAATTCCAAGTAACCAACCAACTATGCTTAATTATAAATTATACTAGTTGGCCTGCCTCACAGAAGCTGACAATGCGCCGATTAGAATCATGTCATGTCATGTGCAGGTTGGGGAGTGGAAATATATTGAATTGGGATCTTAAAGCCATATACTAGTATTTTGGTTTTGGCATTGGCACACACAAAAGTCATAAACCTACACATGGTGTGTGTTTGCCACAAGAAAAGCTTACACTTGGCAGGGACTCACCGATGCCAGAGAGAAAGGGAACCAAGGGCAAGGAGAGAACAAAAAAGGAGACAACCAGTGGAAACCCTACTCACGCCAATCCATGCAGCCTGACCCAACTATAAGACAAAATAAACAGATAGCATCCCATAAAACTATGCTCAGTGCCCAACTTGTTTATGCTTACCAAGAAAGCAAGCGGCTCGTGGTATTGCACAATGCACTCACTCTACACATCAATCCATGACCATCCTCTTTCAAATTCAATAAATAAATAACTAAACACGCACTCTCTCTCTCCCACACACATTTTGTATTTAATATCCTCCTAAGGTTTAGCAAGGGCAAAGCACAAGCCTATCAAAGGGTAAGGGGGAAACTGATAGCAAACTAATTATAAAAAAATAACAAATGTTAATCAATATCCTTAGGACATTGGTTAATAAAATAAACAGAAAATAATTTTTATTGAAATGCATAAAATTACACTACTCATAACTTTTTTTACGCTCTCTTATGATTTTTACAATAAATGTTTTTTTCTTTTAGTTCCTTAACCTGTCCTAAGAGCCCTGATTAACAAGATCCTAGCAAAAAAATATACGTAAAGTATAAAACACAGTTTACATTATTATCCAATTATAAACTATTATACATGATAAATTTATTGACTTATGCAAAAACTGTTTTAAAAATCATATTAATAATAACTTTACTTAATTGACAATGTAAAACCGGCTGTATAAAACGATTAAAGTCTCAACTATGTACCAAGTGTAAACAGTATCAGGAAAAAAAATGACAGCAAAGTAACCATATACCGAACATAAACAATAGAAAATGACAAGGCTAGCATAAAAAGCCAAACAAAATAAAAAAAGATGAAGGGAGTTTCTTTTTGTCTTACCAGGAACAAAAGTGGTGCTCCTCGGGGGAACTTAGTTCTTTCCCTTCCCCTTGTGATCAGAATGCTGCCTTGTTCCATCGCCATAGCAAAGTTGCAAGCGGCCATCAAAGATGGGTGAGAACTGAAGGTGGTGATGGTTGTTGCTGTTGTTGCTGTTGTTGTTGTCCATGGTTGGAGGAGCAGAAGAAGGAGGAGCAGCTCCTATAAAGAAAGGTAGATTGGAGGATCCGTCGACTAAAGGTTGAAACCTCTGAAGGAGAGGCAAAAACGAGGAAGACGGAGAATTGGACTGAAGGGTCCCCCTATTGTAACCAGCAAGGCCCGACGAAGAGATGCTGAAGTTGAGGTTGTAGTTGTTATTGTCACCCTCGCTGTGTTGAGAAGCAGAAGCAGCAGAAGATGGCATGTTGTTGAGATGGTCTGGCATGAAGGAAAAATGCTGCATTTGCTCCGAGTGGTTTTCTCCACTAAATGGTGAGATTGAAAGAGCATGTGCATGTGCATGTCCATGTCCCAGTTGGAACTGTCCTGAAGATTGGTGTTGTTGAGTACTTGCAGATGATGAAGGTCCTACCAAGAGGCCTGCGCTGAAGTAGTCCATAGGTGTCACTGTTTGAGACCAATGGTGATGTTGTTGCTGTTGCTGTTGTTGACTTCCCTTGTTGAATAGATTAGCCTCATGATCATGACCCTCATGGATCTGATGAACCGATGATCCATTAGGACTTGTTGCTGTTGTTGTTGTTGTTGTTGTTGTGTTGGGGTTAACTGTTACCGTGCTCCCAATCCCACCAGTGAGAAGCTCAGTGAAGGAAGCAGTGTGAGACATGTTGTTCACATTGTGGTGGTGATGGTGGTGTGCAATGTTAAAATCACTCTCTTTCTCTTTCTCCTTCTCCTTCTCTTTTGCTGCTCTCTCCCTTGCCCTCTCCCTTGCCTTCACACGGTTCACACGGATCTCAGACCTTGAGAGGGACAAGCCTGAGCCCTTGCTTGTCTCGGAAGTGCTGCTACAAGCAGACTTGGAGAGAGAAAGATTCTGGCTTTGGTTTTGTTGGTAATTTGTGTCTCCATCTGCATCATCAAAGCCTTGTTGTTGTTGTTGTTGACCACCACCACTGGTAGGCCTTTTCTCATCACTAGGCTGCTTAGGGGTATCAGGGAAAGGGTTGTTGAGAGAAGGAAGCTCAGAGATAGCTTCTGAAGCAGCTTTGATTAGCCACTCCACAGCTTTGCTAGGTTGGTCGTAACCCAAGCGATCTTGAAGGTCATAGAACTGAATAGCTGTGGTCACAGAGAGCCTAACCCTTCTGTCTCTTAACCCTTTTGAGGTCATCACTTTGCTGTGCCTGTCTTTGCCACCAGATGCTCGAGACACCCTTATGATTCTAGAAGAGTAGTGCCAACTACTTTGGTGGAAGTGGTTTGTGCTAGCATCACTTCCACCACCACCACCAACACCTTTTCTTCTTAGGTCACCCTCTTCTTCCTCCTCTTGGTATTGGTCACTACTCCTACCATTTCCAACTCTAGGGAACTTACATGCTTGAATCTCATCCTCCTCCATATCACAGTCACGCCTTTTTTCCAAGCCTCACACCCCACTTGGTCTTCTTCTCTTATCCTCACGGGAAGTACTAGAGAGAGAGAAGAAAAATAGAGTGAAAGAGGGAGTGAACACAGAATGTGGGGTTGTTGTTGTTGTTACGTGCTTTGCATTGATGACTATGATTCAGAATCAAAGAGAGTACTTTGGCTTCAGCTAGTGATAAAAAGGCCTTTTATTTACGCACCGATAAATCGCGGTCCGAGTCAGAAGCCCCCTTGTTAAAGCTTTTTTCTCAATCGCAGAAAGAAAGAAAAGAAAAGCCCTTTCAAAAGCAAAAGAAGACTGAGTAGGTCTCAGAGCCTCAGCCTCACCCCCCCTCCTGCATACCAAAAGCAACACCACACCCGCAACACCCAAATAAATAAATTAATCACCATCCCAAAAACATGAGAAGTTTATTAATTTTTGTACTTATTTATAAAAATAAAATAAAGCCATCAGAATATTCTCAGGTTCACTTATTACACAGCAGATAGGATCTGAGTCTGACCATGTTGCTTAACACAACACCTTAAAAAGTATAAGCCTAAACCTTTTTTAAAAAATTAAAACCATGAACTTCAATAGAAGGTATAATACAAATTATATATGTATATGGATATGTGGATATATATGTATATAGGTACCTACCTTTGATCCAAGTGTTTGCGCTTTGTTTTTAAGCTAAAGCAGCAAATTTTGCAAATGGGTCGCGGATCTGCGCCAAATCCCTTTTGGCTTCAGCTTGTGTTTGTTTGTTTATAGCTTTTTCCTGGCCTTAAAAATAGCAGACATTATGCAAATCTCATTAGAAGCCACACACGCCACAAGAAGGTTGGTTGTTCATTATTAAGGCACAGTAGTAGTTTGGAGAATTACAGTTGTTATTCTTTAACATAAATTAAAAGAGGTTAAAAGGCATCGTTACTTTAAACATTGTTGGATCGGGTTTTGCAGAAGGTGTCAAAGTCTGGAGCATAGAAAGGGAAAAGAAACAAAGCCTGTGTTAGTTGTTCTCCCACACCTCACAGATCTGTGAACCTGGAGTTCCATTAATGGAACAAAAAATAAAACAAAGGGTAAATGAAATGAAATTCAGAACCTGCAAATATCAACTCATTAAAACACATTATTACATTTTCTGATCAGTTCCACCATTTTGTCAACAACAGAAATTAAACTTCCATTAGGTGGATTTGAAAGAAATTCAGAACCATTAATTTAAAACAAAATAAAGAGGAGGAAAGAAAGAGAGAGAGAGAGAGAGAAAAAAAAGGTAGCTTGGGAGGGAAAAGGCTAAGAGAGTATGAGACCTTTGCTGTGTTATTTCAGGAATTGTTGAATTTTCCAAATGGTCATGCTTGCTTCTCAAGTGTACATTAAAACGCAAAAAAAAAAAAAACAACAAAAAAACAAAAAAAAAGTTACGATTTTTTTTTCTCTGTTTTTTCTCTCCCTCTATCTGAAACAAAGGAGTTTGTATCAAGACAAGACCTTAAATCCAAGACCAAAGCTAAGAAGCATATTTTGGAGCTGAATTTTGAGCTTGGTTACACTTGCACTTGCTTAATTTTCTCTCTCTGCACATGGAAACATAAAACCGCTGTTATAGAGTGAGTGATAGAAGAGAGACAAGAGAATGTTCTTAAGGGGTTGTTTGGGTGGTGAAAACTGAAGAAAAAAAAAACAGAATAAGAAAGTGAAGGAAAATTGCGGGTGTGCTAAAGCAACAAAAAAGTACAAAGTTGAACCTCAACTCAAAGTGGCTGAAGCTGAAACATGAAGTGAAAGAAGAAGAACATGGAATGGAAGAAGAGATTGCCCAACAATCACCGGGCTTATCGGGAAACGGCAGTCACTGTGCCGTTTCACACTTTATGTATAGTATAGCTCCACTTCTTCCACTTTTCTCCCTGCTTTATCCTCCATTTTACTCATTTACCTCGCTCCACATTCATTATTCTCATTAATTATAGCATTCATTTTATATTTTTTCTTAATTCAATATAATAAAAACAATAATAATGAAGTCAATATTAAAATCAGTTTCATTTGAATGATTTTTTTGTTCTTATTCAAGGAATTCTGTTACATTTTTTCTTCTCACCATATTTGTGTTTTGGTTGATATTGGATTATTTATTAGTATTTTTTATAATTATTGTTTCTCCCTTTAGGGCACTTTGTCATGTGCCATTGGGCTTCTTTTAAAGTGGGTGACCTTTCTTTGTTCTTGTGAAAGGCTTTCAATTATTTATTTATTTTTACTTTGGGTATGATTATAAATATAATATGTAGTGCTATTGTTTATATCTATATTTGAAAATCAATTAGATGAATAGTATATTATTAGTCCTTAAATTATTTGCGAGTTTATTTAAAAAGCGTTGTTCTTTTGTCAAATGCTTTGTGCGATTCCTTAGAATTAGATAGGTTGTGTTTAAAAGCTGAAGCAAAACCTAGTGACCCAAGTCACCCAAGGAGGGGACCCCAAAACAGAAAATGAATATAGGGTTTATGAAATTCAAGTAAAACAAAAGTCCATTTATGTTCGTACAACTTCCTTTCCTTCAATCCAAGGTCAATTAATTTCAAATTCAAACAATCAACGAAAGCAAAGCTAGGAACACAAAAGGCTGCGGTGTATTGTAAAAAAGACTTTTATTCTTTATAAAAAATAGACTTCTATTATTATTATTAACTTGGAAATTAAATATTGTTCTAATCAAGAATGAGATGATTTAGGATATTTGAAAAGTAATAACATTTTAACGAAAAAATATTGAAATTGGATGAAATAGTGTAAAGAAACTAGCAGCGGATCAAATTGTGTTAAAAAGTATATTTACAAAAAAAAAGTGTGTTAAAAAGTAGTTTTAAATGTGGTTTTTATCCTAAAAATATAATTTTTTATTTTAATTCTTATAAAAAAATTATCTAATTTTAGTCTTTATATATCTAATGAAAAACGTGATTTTAGTTCCTCGTCAAAGATTAAAATACATATTTTTGTAGTTTTTAAAATATTAAAACAAAAAAAAAATCAGAAAGAGTAAGCACATCTCTATAAATAATATCACATACATCCTAACAATTTATTTTGCAATTTTTACTATTTTATAGCATTACTTTTTACTTTATACCATAAGATTATTCTTTTTTTCCAACCTGCAACTCTCTTCTACATTCACTCTTTTCCCACTTTCCCTAAAGTTAATGTTGGTGAGGATCTTTCACTGAGTTTTGAATTCCAAATAACTTGGGCGCATTTTTTTCTGGTTGCAATGGTTTTTAATACAAGATGCAGTTGACTAATTAGTGTGCTAATTCACACAACTTTGCTGGTGTTATTCTATAAAGAAGCATCTTAATATACTCTCATTAAAATTACTCTAAAATGGAAAAAAATAAATAAACGTCATGATTTTAAGAATCCAAAGAAAAAAAACACTCCTAGTCTAGTAATCTAGCCCGGTCAGTTGTCTTGCATTGCATTTTATGGGTTCCAAATTAAAATTATTAACCGCGTATGAAAGAGGCAATTGTCTTATCTCACTTTTCTTCTAAAACTTTATGTATTTCATTATATTAAACTCACATCATTAAATATGAATTTTGGTCTCACTGTCACATAACATGTTTTCCTCAAACTTCCAATATGGCCCCTTATTGGACAAGCCTGATTTTACGGCATTTCGTGTAATAAGAGGATTATGAAGGCTTTTTTTATTAATAGGGGTATTTTTTTTGTTTTTTTTCACATGGGACAGTTTTTAAATTATTTTCCACTCGTTATGATTTTTAAGTTACGACTTAAATCTTGCGATTTATTTTTTTTTATTTGGAACTGTAAATAATTTTATGATTTAGTATAAGTCATAATTATTTTACCTTTTCACACAATTTATTTATTTTAATTTTTTTAATTTTTTAAAAATTATAAAAAATTTATTTATTTAATTATTATATAATAAATTTTAATTTTACTTGATTTAATAGGTTGTATATTTTTTATGATTTTATTTAATATGTTATATATTTTTTAATGTTTTTATTTAAAATATATTACGTTTTTTAATAGTAAATTCTTTTACATAAAATAAATAATATTATTTCATAAATTATAAATTAATATTAATAACAAAAAAAATAATATTTGATTTCAAATTTTAGTTTTTAAAAATTAAGTATTTAAAATAAAATAAATATTAAATGTCATTAAGTTACTTTATATTTCATTTTAAAAAAATAATTGCATAACATTATTAAAAAGATTATCTAAATTTTAAATATATAAAAATATATTAAATAAAACAATATTAGAAAAATATAATATATTTTAAACAAAAAATATTAAATAAAATCATAAAAAATATATTATTTAATAATTAAATAAATACATTTTATACAATTTAAAAAAAATAAAATAAAAAATTGCCTGAAAAAACAAAATAATTATGACTTTAAAGTCGCAATACTTTTAAAAAAAATTATGACTTCAAAATCATAAAAAAAAAAGTTACAATTTTAAAGTCATAAAAAAAATTACACTGCAATCATAAAATTATTTACTACTTTAATTAAAAAAAATAATGTATTAAAAAAAATAATGTGTTAAGGACTTTTGTCTTGCAAAAAATAATTCAAAAATTGCTCCCATATGGAAAAAAGCCAAAAAAAAAATACTCCTATTAGTAAAAAAAGCCGATTTTGAAGGGATTACTCCCGCGACCACAAGCCTCGGTTGAATAAGTATTCACATAAGTTAAGATGTTTGATGAATTTTTTAAATAAAAAATTAGTTTTTATTGTCTTTTGTTTTTGGAGTAAGTTTAATTGGCATTGTGAGTTTTTTAAATTGACTTGAATATCTTATATAAATAACTCATCTTCAAGGTTTCATAAAAATAAAAAATAATTTAATATAATATTTAAAGTGAGTATCTTAAATTTTGATTATTAAAGATATCCTAAATGTTTTTAAGGTATTAATTAAAGAATTTAAAAGAATTATTTTTATTAAATTATATCATCTATTTTTTTATTTTCTTATAATTTTTATAATAAGTATTTTTTCTGATAATTTTTTAATCAATATTCTAAAAACAGTAGCCAACAAGATCCTGAGCACTTAGTTGATGTGATTTTGTTAGTTCAAGTAGACAAAAGCAAAATGTGACCATCTCACAACCGTTGATATCCGTTTCCCTCTCACCTTAGTCCGTCTAAATAAGCAGATAAATATCACTACTGTCCTTTAGCAAATAGGTCGTCTATGCAGTACAAAATCTGCAGCTAGCAAGAAGCCAAAGTGTATTTGAATTATGAAACAGCTCAGGTGGGTTTCATCATGGATTTTACAATCGTTCACAATCTTTATTTTAAATCTTAATTTTGGAAACTATAATAATTATTTATTTAAAAGGATTTTAAAGTAAGTAATTTATATTTTTTTTCTTATTTAAAGTTTATTATAGTTTAAAAAAGACTTCAAATTTGTTGTAATTTTAAGTTCGTCATATCTTAGATTGTCTTTTAGCATTAGCTTTCACATATTTATAAAATATTATTGATTTCAATTTTTAAGCAATAATACTTCTTTTAGTCGTTAATGTTAATGGGATGATTAAAACTCATCACCTTTTATTTTCCATTCGACCCATAATCCACCATCCAACCAAAATTCTTAAGGAACGTTACTCTTAGTTAAGGCTAACAGTTAAAAGTTGTTAGTTGCATATGTATCTGATGAGAATCAGGAAACAATTAGGAAAGACATCACAATTTCAAAGGAATTGATAAATCAAAAATCAAGACCGCCACAAAGATTATCATCCTTGATAAAATCAAAAATGACTCAATAAGAAACCCTAGAGAGATAGTCCTCTCAAATGAAAAATATCAAAATTTCAATATTTAAGATTCTATTTTTCATTCATAAAATTTAAGATATATATAATTGGTCATAAAATACCTAATGATCATAATGTACTGCTAATGGTGTTAATTATGCCAAGTTAGTGGTTTTATTAATTAACATGTAAGTCATTCAAAAGACTAAACACAACAATAGTCCAAGCATTTAATTACATCCTTATTTCATTTAAAAAAATAAATATTATATCTCATGGATCATCATCCAAATCAACTCATTATCTTTATTAGTGAAGGTTTTTTTATATAGTTGATCAACTTGAACTTTAATTCTTCTGAATGTGAATTTACTTTAAAGAGAATGATCACGATTTGGTTCAAGACTTCCTTTATTTTTTTAATACGTGTCATTGTCATTGGTTTAATTCTCAATAATTGATCGTAAAAGAATGACTTAGGTTAATGATGAGAATTAAACAAATAACAAGGATATTGAGATAATAGAAGAATTTGGTACATCACATTTAATATATTTTTTTATTTTGACTCTCATGAGTCTTTACAATTTTGTTCTTTAACACTTTGTTTGATTGTGAGGACCGAAAGGGAGGGAGTGAAAACGAATAGTTGAGAAATTAAACAAGTAAGAAAGAAGAAATTGTTTAGTTGAGTGAAATAATGGGAGAATATTTGAATTAAATTTGTTTGATAAGTAAGAAAAAGAAGAAGAAAAATTAATATTGATATTATTAAGTATTTACTAATTGCTTTATTATTATTATTATTATTATTAGTTTTACATAATCAAGATTCTCTCTGTATATATAAGCGATTATGTATAACAAAAAAAGTAATGAACGTCACGAAAATACAATTAGTCATCAACTACAATAATTGACTGTTTATTATAAAAAAAAAAAAAATAAGCGTTTCACTGTTCATTTCTTCACAGTGCTAAAATTAGTTTATGTTGGCTCCACAACTCTTAAAAAATTATCTTCGCTAATTCGAAGATACTAAGTGAAAAATTCTCTCCAAACACAAAAAATAAAAAATAAAAAATAAAAAAAATGAATCGAGTTCAAACATCTTCATACTTTTCTTCATTTTTCATTTATCTTCGGTGATGTGTATACGCTACCAAACAAAATGTAAAAGACTCATTCAAAGGTTAAAGGAATAAAATATTTATAAATTATCATTAATTTCAAAGTCAAAACAATGTAAGATTTTTTGGTATATATTAAATAAAAAATTTATAATAAAAATTAGTATAAAATTTTCATCTCAAATCTTTTCACTTTTACCCAACCGTGCTTTTAATATCAAACTTGATTTTACCTTCCGTCCAACTATACAATTTTTTCCTCTAAAATCCCGATTGCAATTTGAAAATAACCAACACACTATTGGGGAGGTCAAACTCTTACCTAAATATGTACATATTAATTTCATTAACCCCACACATTAGAACATAATTGTAGGTATTACACGGATTTTATCGCGGGGTGTTTAAATCTAAAATATCCAAAATAAAAATATAAATTATTAAAAAAATTGAAAAATCAAATTAAATCATTTTTTATTTGTTTGGATGGTTTTTGCTCAAATCCATCGATTTGATTCAATTTGCGATTTGTGTTTCTAAAACAAATCAAATTGTAACACTTATATTATTTTAATGTTATACATTTAAAGTGCATATCATTTAAGTTTTACAGTATTTTATAATGTTATATATATATGAAACTTATACAATATATATCATTTTTTTACACAACTTTTTAAATATATGTTTGGTTTAAAATAGATAAATTTTTGACAGATTTTTATTATAGAATATTTAACATATTAATAAATTTCATAGATTGTCATTAACAATTTTTTAATATAATTTAATTTAAAAGATGAAAAAAAAAATAATAAAATAATATTTTAGTAAAAATCAAACAAAACCAAATCATAAAATATTAATTTGGTTCAGTTCAAATTTTATTTTAAATGAAAATCAAATAAAATTGAATTACATATATTTTATAAATTTGTTTCGAATGGACAATGAAATTAAACGGAATTAGGAACACCATAATCTAGGGCCATTGAAAAAAAAAAGCATGACACTAAATTTTGTAGTTTCAGGTAGTGCGTGGGGTTTGATAAGGAGACTAAGAACTTGGTTTCTTGCAATAAATTTGCAGAGAATATGTGAATTATGATCTTGGTCTAAAAGTTCACACTTATTA
This sequence comes from Glycine max, assembly GCF_000004515.6. Lineage (NCBI taxonomy): Eukaryota > Viridiplantae > Streptophyta > Magnoliopsida > Fabales > Fabaceae > Glycine > Glycine max. The sequence continues at coordinate 7,137,154 of NC_038251.2, read as the reverse complement.
TTGGTAGTACGAATTTTTGTAATAAGGGTTTCAAATTTCAATCTCTCTCCTTCTGTTTCCATTGATAACTTTTTTTAAAAATAAAATGGAACTTCTTTATTTGTTTTCTGTTTTACTTTATTCACTAAGGGTGTAAAATAGATAAAATTTCAGAAATATTTTAAAATCAAGCACAGGTAAGGAAAATACAAAATTCACCTTACTAATAATGGTTATAGTGGAAGAAGTTGTTGAAGGCAAAGCATGATGGAGAATGGGAATGGAGAGGGACAGTGCTAAAAATGGGAATTAATCTTACAATGCACCTTGTATGTCCATTTGTTTACTATTATTTTGATTGAGACGCAGGGTTGCTTACTACGCTACATATAACACGAAGTGAGTGAATCCATGCATTCATATTTTTTAATCCCTCGACTCTTTTTCTGTTGTATTTTTTTTTTCTTTTCATTTTACACAGCTAGAATAAAAGAAAATTCTATTAGCATTTTTAATAAAACTAATAAATTAATATTTATTAATAAAAAAATATACATAACCGGCAAGGAGATCAGTTTTTGGGTTGTTGAAAATTCTCTTGATTCATAAATTACCCTTTTTTTTATACTGCAATTCATAAATTACCTAAACAACTAAAAGACTTGAACTTTAATCAAATAATATTTTAATGAGTTAGACCCCTTGTAGTGGAGCTCTAGATCGACATGGATGCTTGGTGTTGGAATGCATTGCATTGGACCGAAGTTGAAAACTTAAACATTTGATTGAAGATTCATTAACCAGAAGTGAGGTTTACAAACCTTAAAACCTTAATAAGAGAATTAAGTTTAATGCAACACAATGACTATCATTATGTATGCACTTGTTAAAAAACATTATTTATACACTTAATAACACATTTACAGTAAACAGATCAGATCTTAATCAGACTAGGCTAAAAATCCTAGACAAATTATTTAACCTAATTTTACTCCTATTCGTAATACACAATTATCTTAAAACACTTTTTAACAAACTTACCCAAACAAAAATTATTTTTGATTGTAATTGATTGTTATATATTAAAATAATTTAATTTCCATTGCCATCTCATTTACTTAATTCACACCTATATTCTAACTTCCTATTAAACAACATAGAATTGAACTACCATTTTTTCCATCAAATTTTTCCTCTATTTACACAAAAATATAATGAATGCATGATCATTGGACGAAGAATAAAATAATAGAAACATTCAATTTTTGAATAGTCTATCTCATGTATTTTCTATAAATATATATATATAAATCAAACAACTAGGATTTCAAATGTAACATTCTTAATTTTACCTTATTTGTTACCTATTTATCTTTTTTTCTCTATTCACTTATTCTCTTTCATTCACTCCTTATTTCTCATCACAGCCGAACATACCCTAAGTGATTCAACCTTCGAACCGTATTTGCATTATCAATAGTCAATAGATATAATAAATCCATGGGGCCTTCAAACCAAACTCCACACGTGTTATCTGCTGCATTTTTACCTTTTACTCTAGTTGAATCTTAATGGCAGGACTTCCAAGGGAGAAGTCTCTTGTTTTGCCTTTTTTTGGGTCAGCGCTACATTGAAGCCCAATTATCTGAAATCAAAAGGCCCAAGCCCAAAATCAATAAGGCTGCAGTGCGCCCAGCATGCTCCGCTCCTTAAGGCCTCGACGAGAAGTCGACAAGAGCATGAACATGAGAAAGGAAACTACATACATAAGCAAATATTCCGTAAGTCATACAAACTTATTTGTGATATTCAATTTTTTTCAAAATATGATTACTTTTATGTTTCTTTAAGAAAAACTTGTGATGACGTTTTTTAAAATCCTATTTTTTTGTTGTGAATTTTACTTTTACTTCTGTTTTTTTTTCTACTAAAGTTGTAAAAAAGCTTTTGACTTCTTTTTTTAATACAACTTTGAAGTCTTAGGAATTTTAAATTTTTATTATTTTTGTTTTAGAAGTCCTAAATAAATTTTTTAAAATTAATTATTGAAATAATTACATTTTAATGTTTTTATTTAAATTTAAGTTTTTTTTTTCTAATTTGCAAAACAAATACTAATCCTTAATATTAATAAAAAATAATATACAAAAATATAAACATATTAAATAAAACTAAAATGAAAACAAACTAACTCGTTAATAATTAATTTTTAAAAAGTTATTTAGGATTTTGAAATCTTAAATAATTTATTACTTCTAAAACAAAAATAAAAAAAATTAAAATTCTTACTACATCGAAGTTGTATTAAAAAAATCATAAACTTTTTTAGATATTAATATTATATCCTACTATTTACTCCTTTTTAAATGTTAAGTTAAAAAAAAAAATTGTACCGTATTGGTCATTTAGCCTATCTCCATCCCTGTCCTATCAATTAAAATGTGTCAACGTCATTAAAAACTGTGACCTCACTTTATATTAGAATTGAAAATAAATTAATGGGATTTGTGCTTTGACGTTGTATTCATTTCTATGGTTCAGACTCCCTTCCTCCCATGAGCATGTAATAATAGGAATAAAGAATTAAAAAAATAAATATGATTAATTCTATTAGTTGTTATTTTTGTTGTATTTATTGTTATTGATGTTTAAAAAACAAGTTGTTTGAATTCTAATATTATAAATAAGAATGATTGTACAGGTTTGAGGGATGAATAATATAATCAAATTATCGTGTATCCTCTACAATTCTCTTGTGAGGTTGAGAGTGAATGTGTTGGAGGTGTGATTTCCACCTTTGACATTGGCATAGTTAGCTTGGGATGATGGTGACAACTAAGGAACTTGAGACCTGCATGGAATCATTTGAGTAGACATTTACAGAGGTCCAAGAATCAACCAAGAAAACATTAGATTCATTGTAGACAATGTTGGAGAGTCTCGTTTCATCCATAGCATCATTGAATGGTGAAAAGAAAATCTTGACCAATGAAGACGACAATATAGATACTCCAGATTTCGGTCGATCAATAGTAGAACACGCGTAAATTCAATTCCCTATGTTTGATGGAACAAACTTTCGAGATTGGAGAGCAAAAGTAGAGCAATTTTTTGAATTAGAGGCTACACTGATAGCACAACGTGGCGGCTACTACTTTTATCCATGGATGGCAAAGCCTTCTCATGGCAAAGACATTACATACAACAACCTAACTTCAAGAACAAATCGTGGGAACAAATTTTACAAGATGTGATATATCGATTTGATGATCCTGTAGTGAAGTTATCGAGATTGAAACAAGAAGGAGATTTGAGTGAATATTTGGAAGCATTTGATTCTCTGTTGGCTCGTATAGGGGTGTCTGAATCCATGGCATTAAGTTTTTTTTTGTCGGGACTGAAAACAGAGTTGGAAAAATCAGTAAGGGTCCACAAATTGCAGTCTCTGCAAGAAGCCGTACATATTGCAAGATTGCAAGAAGAAATTCTAAAAGAATTGGAAAAGAAGATGTAGCAAAAAAGAGAGGGCAGTCTTGAACCTAGAACAAGATTCACAAGGTCATGATCAGGACCTGTTAATTCACAGAGGAGCCAGTCCATCACAAGTCTACAATAGAATTATCATATGGAGTCAACGTCGTCACCAACAATGGCCGATTCTAAGGGTAACACATCAACTTCTATTTCTAGGAAGGAAGTTAGTGACAGGATTGCTAAAGGATTGTGTAGGTTATGTGGGGATGAGTGGGATAAAAATCATATGATGAAATGTAAAGTTTGGGGTAAGCTAAATGCTATTTTCTCTGCTCAATAAGAAATAGATGTTGAGATGATGCAAAAAATTGATTATGAAGACGAACAAGCAATAATAGATAGTAGTATATATATGATTCAAGATGCAGAGGTCCACATCTCCCTTAATGCTTTACAAGGCATAGCAGGTGGCAGTACATTCAACTTAAAGGATTGATCAAAAAGTAGAGAGTGTCGTTTTTGATGGACACAAGGAGTATGCATAATTTTATTAGTGACAAGTGGGTAAAGTTGCTTGGGCTGAAAACTCAGTTTGTCAAGGATTTTTCAGTAACGGTTGCTTCAGATAAAAAACTGTTGATTACTAGGAAATGTGAGCAAATAACATGGAAATTTAATGATTGTGTATTCACAACGGACTTAATATTGCCTAGCAACAACTTTGGGATCATCTTAGGCATGCAATGGTTCAGGACACTTGGCGAAATATGCTAGAATTGTGCAACTTTTACAATGAGATTTCAACATCAAGGCCAGGAAGTGACATTGCAAGGAGAAAAACCTTGTGCAGAAGTTCATGAATTGATTGGGAAGCTCAAGTTGGTACAAGGTAATTGTGTGTTGTTTGCTTTGCATGGTTCAATTTTGCTTAGTGTTACAAATACAGTGGAGTATGAGGCACTAACAACAGAACAACAACACGAGCTCACAAAAATTCTATAGCAATTTCAACAGTTATTTATGGAACCTACACACCTGCCACCTAAGAGGAAATGTGATCACAAGATCAATCTGATCAATGACACACCAGTCTACTCGAAGGCCTATAGATATCCACATGTCCAAAAAGAAGAAATTGAAAAACAAGTGCAGGATTTATTGGCAACAAGATTTATAAGGGAAAGTACTAGTTCGTATGCTTCTCCGTTGGTGTTGGTAAAAAAGAAGGATGACTCTTGGAGGTGTTGCACAAATTTCAGGAAACTTAATGTGTTTACCCAAGACTGAGAATCTCAACTAATCCCTATAAGCTTATTTGAGATGTGCTACAGGAAATATGCCCAAATAGTGGACAAATCATTTAGCAATGGCAAAACTATGGTATAATACCAAGTTTCATACAGTCACCCAAATGACACCTTTTGAGACCTTATATGGGTATGTCCCTATAAGTCCTAATTTGATAAACAAGGGAGAAACTCTAATTGAGGCAATAGATTAAACTGTGAAGACAAGAAAGCAGATTGGAAGAATGTTGCAAGAAAATATTAGTAAAGCTCAAGAGAGAATGAAGATGTATACATACAAGAAGAGGATAGACAAAGAGTTTAATTTTGGAGATCTTGTGTACTTGAAGATTCAACCATACAAGCAACACTCATTGGTAAATACATACTTTTACAAGCTATCGACGAGGTATTATGGTCCCTACAAGGTTATTGAAAGGATAGGGAAGGTAGCATACAGATTGGACCTTCCGGCAGACACCAGGATTCACAATGTATTCCATGTGTCATTATTAAAAAAGCATCATGGTGACCATGTAGTTTCAGAACAATTAACAAGATTCAATGAAGATGGAGACTTAATGATCAGACCAATGGCCATGTTGGATAGAAGAGTGAAAAAGAAGAACAATTCAGATTAAATGAAGATGGAGACTTAATGATCAGACCAACGGCCATGTTGGATAGAAGAGTGAAAAAGAAGAACAATAAAGTCATTACTGAAGTATTAATGCAGTGGGAACAAACCAACCTCGAGGATGCAACGTGAAAATCATTACACGAGGTGCAAAGACAATATCTAGATTTTGAGTGGAGAGTTGTGTAAAGGACTTGGGAACAAGTCCTAGTTTGACTGGAAGGGAAATTGTAATAATAAGAATAAAGGAATTAAAAAAACAAATATGATTAATTCCGTTAATTGTTATTTTTATTTTGATAGTTGTTATTGATGTTTAGAAAATAAGTTGTTTGAATTCTGATATTATAAATAGAAATGATTGTACAAAATTTGGAAGATGAATACTTATGATGTATCCTCTTCAATTCTCTTGTGAGGTTGAGCGTGAGTGTTGTGGAGGTATGAGTTTCATCTTTGAAAGAGCCCCAATCTCCTTCAAGAATCAGAGTGACATATGCGTATCCACCAAAGGTTGAGCCAAATCCATCGTTTTTAATTGTCTTAATCATCCTCCATCGTGTCCCAGTTTGCGTTTTATAGTATGCTTATACAATAGGAACACTGCATTGCCTGCTCAGACGACGTGGGCGCTCTTGTCTCCCAAATCGACAATTTTCATGACTATGTACTGTACAAACCAGAAGTGAGGGCGTAAACAGACAATGGAGTATCGTTAATCTTTATTAATAAATAGTAGAGCAATGACGTGTCTTTAATAAATGATGTGGGACATTTTTATTGGTCAAACTTTTGTTTTGTTTATCCACATGTATAATTACAAAAAGAAAAAATGATCTTCATGATGTGACAGGTATTGAATGCATATAAGTTGATGTAGACTAAGATTCAGAGAACTATTGACGAACAAATATAATAAAAATGATGAGCAAGCAAGCAATTCGCCATACGTATGGCGTATATGGCTTACAGGCGAATTTAGGAAATAAAAATGATCTTCAAGAATGGAATTCATTTACTCGGATAATATTACAATCTAAGAATGATTTTAAAAATAATTGATTCAATATAAAAATTTCAAATCCAAAAAATGCTTCGTATTTTAAAGCTCAATTTTTCTATTTAGAATAAACCAACGTAAATCCTAATTCATGTTCCGTCCCTCAAAATCCAACCCGTGAGCTATTTAGAAAACAAAAACTGGAATGGAACAAAGATTCAGGCAGTTGGTTGACTTTTAATTTTATCTTATATCAAACGTGAGAGTTTATGTAACTTCAACTTAACTGATAAATTTATAAGAAACAATTTTATATAAAAATAATAATAAAATATTTATAAATATCATAACAATTAAATATTTTAATAATATAATAAAACAAAATAATAAATAATAAATTTCACAATATTTAAATAATGAAATTCAGTAATATATTATTATTAGATAAGAATTTGTAGATATTATAATAGTGATTGATTAGGGTTTGATGTTATTAGAGAATAAAGGTTTGATGTTGTTAGAGGTAAACTTTTTTTTATTTGGGAACAACACACTAAATTAAACACAAAACAGACAAAAAAAATAATCTAAAATGACTTACATTTTGATTTAATTTTTTAACTTGTTGACTCATAGTCTTGATAGTAAATTGGAGAGTATATTTAGTTTACTTAAGATTTATTCAAAGTCTACTAAAAAGAGAGTTTACAAACGAGTCAACTTACGAATAATAAGTAGACTCGTAAATTCATAAAAGTTAATGAGTTAATTTAATTTCATAACCATGATCTTGAGAAATTAATAACTAGGTTAATGTATACACATAGTTTTAAAAGTCAAACCAATTTAGATATTAGATTGATGAATCACTGGTTGGTCGAACCACTAAGTTAGTAATTGAATCTTATAAACCAATATAAGTAATACAAAATATAAATATATTTATTAATTGTTATAAGTTTAATAATTAGTTATGAAAATTTTGTAGTAACTTGATCCACAGAATAAATTTTAGGTCCTTTGTCTAGTTTTTGAGTTTATCATTTTTTTTTACTTACTTTGAACTTATATATAAATAAAAATAATTAATTTTGTACTAATTAAGAAAGTTAGTTGACATCATTTAATTTTTATAATCTCAAACAAGAAGTAAGGTTATTTATAAAATGTCATTCATTAAAACTTGCTATCATGAATGAAATCGAGTAATTGAAAATAAAATTAGAATTAAATGAAAAGTATTTTATGAAATATAACATAAAATAAAATAAAATTAGTTAGATTTGCTTATATTTAAAAACCACTTTTTTTTTTGCCTGTATATGAGTCCAAATGAAATATTTTCATTAAATTTTATATTTTTAAAAAATAATTAATTATGCTCCAACCAAACTGTTTTTTGGTTCAACGAATTGGGTTATCAATTCAACCACTGAACCAATCAGGTCAAAATGAGTAGCATCGGGTTGAACAAGAACAAATGCATGATCGATCCAATATTAATTTGACCCTACTAGACATCTAATTTACGGTCAAATCGGATTTTAAAGCATGGTGTATAGGTTCATTTTTTATTTCTACAATAATGACAATGAAATTAAAATTTAAGATCATTCACCTATAAATACATCCTAATGGATTTCGATATTCAAAACAAAACGTAATTAGAAAAAATGAAGTTAAATTGATCTTTAACTCAATTGTAAAATAGTTTTACATTTATCATCAAAATCAAGAAAAAAGTTTTTATGAATTTATTTTTTAATTTTAAAAAACACATTCTAACCACTATCATTGTAGCCCTTGTCATCGCCACCACCACCAGTGTCACTACACCATCATCATCATCACCTCCATCATGATTATCACCTTTCCATCCCACCACCACTCATAATTTTAAAAATCAAATCAAAAATTGACTTGGTCAAGACATTAGGTTCAATGAATGGTCAGTGGGGTTGAACTGGTGTGGATTTTAAAACACAATCATTATCATTCCACCACTATTACAATTACCATCACAATTCCACCATTATCGTCACTATTGTTGCCGCTATTATTTTGCCACATCATTATCATCGCGGTTACTCTCATCTTTATTATTTTATGATAAAACAAGATAAAATAAAACAACTAACTCATTTTATTTATTTTTAATATGTAACATCTTTTTAAAAACAAAACAAAAAAGGAACGGAAACTCAAAATTAAAAATGATTTTACCTTTCAAATTTTTTAAAACTAAAATCGGGAAATCAGTCTATTAACGTCAAATATTAAATGAAGATATAATTATTTTAGAAGATAGACCGATATTGTTTAATAAATTTTTTGGTTAATAAACGAAGATATACGTAAATGATTTTTTTTGTTCATTTTATTAATTAAAGATACACTAAGATCATTTAATAAAATTTGCATGATTTTTCTTTAATAATAAGCATATATTAAAAAAATATATCAAATGAAAATATAAAATTTCTGGAAAATATAGTAAGAACAAAAGAAGAAATAATATTAATGGTTGCCAGAATTTAAGATTGAGATACTTGAGAGAAATAAATCTCGAATTTTAAATAAGTTTAAACATGTTTAGTTTTTTTATAAACATGGTATATTTTATTTTGTTTTTTAAATTTTCTTTACTAGTTTTAATTTGAATAAATTCATTCTTCAATTTTTTTCTTCATAAAGATGGTTTTTATTATTATATAATAATCATTTAATATATCTAAACGTGCTACGTTGGTAACTATTTTGAAATATACTTTATATTATTATGATAGCAGTTCTATGTTATATTATTAATACTATTGGGATCATTTAAAAAATAAATAAAACTAATACTATTTTTTTTGAACTAAAATTGAACATACTTGCCAACATGTTAAAAATTTCAAATACCTTTAGCTCAGATGAGATCCCACAGGATTTGTGAATTTATAAATTGATAATGTAACAGTGGGACATGGATGGATGGAAAAGAACAACATTAATTGATTATTTATGAAAGAAAGGACAAAGTAAGATTTTTGATAATTTAAATTGAAGACCGTAAAGGAAGAGGGTTGAAGCGTAAGTATGACGTATGATAGTTTTACTTTTTCAGAATCTTTTTAAAATAAAATAAAATCATTCATTTTGAAAAATATATATATATAAGATAACCCCAAACCAAAAAACGTATGATTGTGGCCGACATCACTGTTCATGCACGCATTTCATTTTTTCTTTCTTGGAGGTCTTATTTAACATCAACGCTCGCATACCGAGTGAGACTTCTTCATTCTTCTTATTATTATTATTTTTGTTTTTCATTTCTCACTCGCTCGCTGTTTTTTTTCTACGCCACACCTCACTGGGACTACAGTGCACCTGGTTTGGTTAGATTCCCTTTCTCTCTTTCTTCACCTTATCTTCGTTTGAATATTCCTTGTTTTCTTTCAGACTTTCTCCCCCTTATTTTCTGTTGCTTGCTAGTTCTCAGCTCTTCTCCACGCTCCATGTTCATGCTTTCCTTCCTTCGCCTTTCGTGACGTGCAACAATCCATGTCTCCACCTTTCTTCTATTCTTTTAATATTCTATACTGCTTTTTTTTTTTCTCTCTCTGTTGATTTGAGTAATAAAATAAAGTTAAAGCCTTAAATTCAGGAATGGATTTTGATTTTGATTGCTACATTCTAATCTAATCTAATACGTATGCAAGGAAATTGTGGTTTTCATTTCTCTCTCCTTACATTGCTAGCTTCTTCATTCATTGTTTTCATTACTGTCATGAGTTTTACACCTCAGTTCCTTTCGTAAAAAAGCTTGAAATAGAGATTAGAAATAAAAATTTGTAAGTAGCTATAGGAAGTAGTGACAGTTCGGTTGTTTGAATCGGAGATATGTGAATGCTTGTGTTTTATTACCATCGTTATCTACTCCCTTGAGGTTAGTATGATGAAGCCGCTAACTCTGGATGCTTATTGTTTTTTTTTAGGTTCATCATTTTGAAGAGGGAGAGGGGAGCGATTTTGTGCTGATGTGTTTTGCTTAAGCTTATCCAATAAAGAAGTTGGTACAAATGGCTTTTGAGCCATTGAATTGGTATTGTCGGCCAGTTGCAAATGGAGTATGGACAAAATCAGTGGAGAATGCCTTTGGTGCTTACACTCCTTGTGCGGTTGACTCTCTGGTCATCTCCGTTTCCAACTTGATACTTCTTGGCCTGTGCATTTACCGCATATGGTTGATTATGAAGGATTTCACAGTCAAGAGGTTCTGTTTAAGGTCAAACCTTTACAATTATATTCTGGGATTGCTAGCTTTATATTGTGTGGCAGAGCCATTATACAGATTGATCATGGGAATATCAGTTCTAAATTTAGATGGGCAGACTCAACTTGCTCCATTTGAGGTGAGCTATGACTCTGATTACTGCACATAGGTTTCAATGATTTATATATATAATTATATATTCTACCTTACTTAATTGGCATAAAATTGAAATGTGAAGGTTTTTTATTTGTTCAACTTCTTTGAATTATCCTTTTTTTACATGCAGTACCTTTTATTTCTTCTGGTTGATCCTTTTTTTGTGTGCAGATTTTGATACTGTTAATTAGTGCTGTAATATTGTCTTATTGACAGATAATTTCACTGATCATTGAGGCTCTTGCTTGGTGCTCTATACTTATTTTGATTGGGATTGAAACTAAAGTCTACATCCGAGAATTCCGATGGTTTGTCAGATTTGGTTTGATTTATGCTATTGTAGGGGATGCTGTAATGTTCAATCTCATCATTTCTGCGAAGGAGTTCTATAGCAGGTTTGATCATATCATATTTACTATGTTATATAGCTTGTTGGTTAATAATGTCATGATATGCATTATCTATTGAGATTCCATTAAATCTTTTTTCTCCCAGTAAATGTAAACCTTAGAGAGATGAAATCTAGAGTACAAAAATGGAGGAAGACAAGATGTCTAGAAAGGCTGAAAGGTTAAAACAAACAAGCTGATCAATACAAAGGAGGGGAGGGGTGCATCTCCCTTGTTTGGTTTGAGGGGAGGAAAGGAGAAATACGAGTAATATATTCTTATAGCTTTATAAAAATTAATGGTGGGAGTGTGAGGTAAAATAATATTCTAGGGAAATTTATTGAGCTCAGTTCACAAGTACAAGCCACTTTCCACCCACTTCCACATCTTCCAACATTGCAGGGAGACAAAAAATTGGAAGGGAGCGAATTTGTCTCCTTCATTTCCCCTCCCCTCCAAATTTCTAAACCTAACAAGGTAAAGTTAAAAAATTCCTCCCTTCCCCCTTCATACTTCTCTAACAAAACACACTTTAAAAGGAACAAAAGGCCAAACATCATAGATGCTATAAAATTGCTCCTATGCTAAAGAGTGGGAAGATTTCTTTATGATACAAGTTTTTCCAGCCAAATATTATGGAGAAATACACAGATAACACATTCATAAATCTTTACTTGTTCTTCCTTTTAGAGCTCCTTAAGCTACTTAACAAGCATGATACAAATTGATAACAGACCACGTCTAACCAACAATCCCCAGTAATCCATTCCGAGTTTCTTAGCCTTTTGAGGATCTCCTGTTTTGTATCCTCCTATTTGACTTCTTTTATTGTAAAAAAGAACTCCAAATTCCTTAGATTTTGAGCTCTTTCTTTCTTTCTTTAAGTATTGAATTGGAAATAACCCTATGCTGTGAATCACACGCATCACCTGCAACTGTCTATGGTTCCACTTTTTTAGTTGATATTTTAAAACAAGGGAGCAAGGGACCATGTAATTATATGTGTCTTTATGTGTGCATGTGTAGATTGTTATTTTGTAATGAAGCATTATAAAAAACGGAAATGGATCAATGCATATTTTTCATCTGCTTCATGTTCAAAACCATATGTTTTGCTTCCCCTTGTTTTTCTCGAACTGACATTTTGGTTTTCTTTGCAGCTCTGTGCTATACTTTTACATCAGTGAGGTTGTTGGCCAGGTATTGTGTGCTCTTCAATTTAGATAAATGGTTATGTTTTTCTTTTTAAACTAACTGCAACTGGATGTTTGATACTGGATATCGTGTTCGCTTGTCTAAAATACACTTTGAGCCTTGAGGCTAGCTTGAGGTTACTACTGACCCTTGTGGCCCTTGTAAATCTTTCAAATGAATGATGTGTATTTAAAATTTGCAGTGACTTTCTTAATTAGTTCAGACTTCGGAGTGAATCTTTTTTGGAAATATGAGGTTTCTCTGTTGAATTGTCTTGTTGCTAGTTACTTGTAATGTTGTTTTATAGAGATGGATGTATAGATAAAGTATACGGGATGTAATAACTTGATACAGTTAGGCCCCATATGTGTGTGCTTATACTAGTAAGTTGTGTGTATTAAAACTTGTACAAGCCATCCCAAAACCCTATGTTACCCTGATATTACACTTTAAGGCCCTTCTCAAGCTCAATCCCTGATTGCAATTATACCCAGCTAACCTGCTTATTACAAATGTAATACTCTATTTGTCCATTGCCTTCATAAAAATATCTGCTACCTGCTTCTCAATCTGCACATGAATTGTTCCTTGCTGAAGTTACTCATGGTCTTAATGATAATGCGTCTAGAGTGTTGTTTTTGTACTTTGGATTGGATTCGCTATAATATTTTTTTTTTGTATAAACCTGGTGGCAAACATTTGGTTGCAGTGTGAAATCCTTAATTCTTTGTTGAATTTTTTTGGAGTGCAAAACTCACATTATGAAGGTTGTCTCTTTATGCTTAAACCTGTTAATGGATAAGGTTGTCTTATGACTTTTCTTTATTGTTCTGCTCAAGTTTGTTTCAAGGGAGTTGCTATTTTGCATTTACAGTTTGCTTGGGCATTTTTGCTGAATCATTGATCTCTTCCTCCTTGTTTTTTTACCCTCTCCCTTCATTCAATGTTTTTTGGGTCTCCCCTTACATGTATTTCCCTTCACTTAGAACCCTTGTGAAACTTTTTTCTTACTGAAAAAGTAACATATTATCTCTTTTTGGGTCCAGGTTTTGTTTGGAATACTATTGCTTGTGTATGTTCCTACTTTGGATCCTTATCCAGGTTATACCCCCATTGGGACTGAGATGATTACTGATGCTACATATGATGAACTCCCTGGAGGAGATATGATATGTCCCGAGAGGAGTGCCAACATATTGTCAAGTATGTATTACACGTTTGTATAACATTTTCAAACAAATATTGTGGCTACTTTTGGAAAATGCTTTAATAATTATTGTTAAGAGGGTTGGAACAGCAAATTCTGGGTTGTATATCGGTATCCTTTAAAATATACTTTGGGTAACTCATTTTGATTCCTTCTTCCTTTGGCAGGAATAATGTTTTCTTGGATGAATCCCATCATGAAACTAGGATATGAGAGACCACTAACTGAGAAAGATATATGGAAATTAGATACATGGGAACGGACAGAGACACTGATCAATAAGTATACTTTTCCTCCCTCCAAATATTTTCTTTATACTGAAGTTATTGCCTTTCAATTTTGCTTTATAGTGCCTCTTGACTCTGTAGGTTCCAGAAATGTTGGGTTGAGGAGTCTCGGAAGTCAAAACCTTGGCTTTTAAGAGCATTAAATGCAAGTCTTGGAGGAAGGTACGGATAAATAAGGATTTTGATAGAACACTGACAACTAAGAGAAAGGCATGTATTAATATTGTAAAATGAACAAAGAGCTCGTAAAAACAGGAAGATAACAACCAGAGCCTATGTTAAAGATAACAAAGAGCTCGTAAAAAACAGGAAGATAAACACCCTGAAAGAGGCCAGGAATGTTTTCATAGGTAAAAGATAATGGCAATCTAAAGTAACTAGTTATTTTGTAATCTAGTAAGCTAACTTGGATGTCTGCCACTCACAATGTCTACCACTTTGTATTGAACATGATGAAATGTTAAGAAACTGTTATTGTATTATGAATGAGTTAGTTACAACTGAATACACAGTAGTGTATTTATAGAGGATTCTAACTAAAGAAGTAGTTAGTCTAACTAACTAAATAACTAACTGTTATGCAACTACTACAGAATTAGTTAGTCTAACTAACTAACGGTTATGCTGAGTCAGCAATGACTCAGTTGCTAACTAACTAACTGTCTGTATCTATTAATTGTTTAATATAAAACTGCAGGCGTTTTTCCTCCCCTTCATTTGTGTTTATATGCATTTCATTTCATTTATATTCATTTTGCTTTCTGCAGGTTTTGGTGGGGAGGCTTTTGCAAGGTAATCTTCAACTTTTTTTTTTTGTTCTTGATAAGATGTCATAGATGAAATAAATTTGATAGGATATACTCATTGTTTGCGAGTTTTACATGATTTTTTCCAGATAGTTTTATTTGTTTTTTATTCAACATTTGATATGATTTCTTAATTTAGAAAAATAATTTCTTTGTTGTAACATAAATTAAATATGTTACGACTAGATTTATGATCCGCTAACTTTGTCAAAAGGTAGCAATCAACACGGCCTTTTAGCTCCCAATGTTTGGTTTGAATACCCAAAATGAAGACATCTCAAAGTTTGCTCTGTGTCAAACTATATAATTTCCTGTTGTCCAGCAAGAATATATAGAAGACTTTAAACTGGCGATTAGTTTTATTATGTATCTACTGCTGAGCCAAACATTAGGATGCTTAAAATATTTATGCATCCATTGAGAAGGTACGGTAATATCAACTATCAATTTAAGTTCGTATTAGAGCTCACTGACATCTAGGGATCCGCTGGTTTCAAACCTATGTAATTGTTTAGACTTTCACAGTTTTGCCAACAATCTTGTGTTATACTTCCTGTGTGAAATCTATGAAGACCTGCACATTTGAATATTTAGAACTGTACTTTTGCATGGTTAAACTTCTGAGTTGAAAACTTTATATTTGATTAATTTGTTTTTTGTCTACAACATGTAGATTGGCAATGATATTTCCCAATTTATGGGCCCACTTATATTGAATCAGCTGCTACAGGTTAGTTGTTCTTTTACTGAATTGTCACTGGTTAAGTACCTCTTGTGAATGTTTAGTGGACTAATAGAAGACCCTCCCTGAATGTATCGCACAAACACAATGACAAAATTATTCTCTAAATTTCTTATTATTATTATTAACAATTTTCATAATGTCATTTGACTTGCTATATAAATTGTCTGCAGTCTATGCAAAATGGTGAACCATCCTGGACTGGCTATGTTTATGCCTTCTCAATATTTGTTGGAGTGGTATGTTGCAAATCTTATTAAACTCTTGATTGATAATATTTGGTTCAATCAAATGCATTGTGAAGCCAGCAGTTCTGATGCTTGTATTTTTAATTTGCTATATTTGATATTACTTTTTGTTGTGGATAGTAAGATTTGACTACAATTCTTATACCCGTTTAGTAATTGCTTCTGCATGCTTACAAGTTTTTAATAAACAATAAAGATTTTTTTTTGTTTGTAAATTAGGCTGATCTCTATGGTCACTTATTAAGAGCCTATCTGAATTTGTCTTTGATAGGTCTTTGGGGTGTTATGTGAAGCTCAATATTTTCAGAATGTCATGCGTGTTGGTTACCGGTTAAGATCAACATTGGTAAGTTTTTTTTTTTACATATTTATTCACACCTTTATTTCCTGTTTAGTAGGTTGTCAAAGAGCTACTTGACTCGATCATACTTAACCACCTTGTGTCAGCAGGAGTGGCAGTGCAAGTTTCTACTGAAATTCATCCCACCCAGTAGTTGCATTTAATATGTTGAGTTTGATGTTCCATTTATTTTTTTCTCTGCTTGTTTTCTTCCTTGTAGGTGGCTGCTGTATTTCGCAAGTCCCTAAGGCTTACTCATGAAGCACGAAAGCAATTTGCAACTGGAAAAATAACCAACTTAATGACTACTGATGCTGAGGCACTTCAGGTATGCTTTTTCTCTAGTTTCTGATGTCTATTCTAATCGCTGCTGCTGACAGGTGTCAAAGAATCACTTGATTTTAAAGCATACCTGAAGGCACTATGATATTGCAACATTTCTTTGATAATATGAATTGCGATGTTTGAAATGTAGTAACCAATTATCTTAATGGTACTTCAAACAGAAATTTTAAATTATGACTAAAGGTGGCAAGGGTCAAACTCAAGACTACTTGGTCAAATAATTATTTTATTCATTGTGAAAACACTATTTTCTTGCATTGTAAAATTTAGGGGTTGATTTCTGACGAAAAACCATTCATGAATTTCCACCTAACAGTTTAAGCTTTTGGAATAGTTGGTTCATGACATGAGATTAGTGCTTCTATGATCAAGTACCCTAGAGTTTGATCTTTGCTGTCCTTATTCTTCTATTAAAAAGTTGAAATTCAGCACAAGCTAGGCGGGCTTTATGCCTGAAGGGATCCATAGTTTAAGCCTGAAAGGATCTTTAATAGGGGATTATGTTAAAGATGTAATTTAAAACCATTCATGTGTCTTCATCTAATAACATCAACTTCTAGGATGGTTGGTTGATGGTATTTTTTTATCAGATGATTTTCTCCCCACGTTTGCTGGTAGATGAAAACTTTTTTCCTTCAGATTATGCTCATAACTTTTCATATTAATCCAAAATCAGTTTGTAACAGAGAGCATAAAATAAACTTTTCCTATTTGTATTCTTCTGAGACCAGTAACCTGTAAAGTGTAATGCCACCAATAATCGATACAGTGGAAGGAAAAACCTAAACTTTAACATGAAAAGCAATCCTGAAACAACTTTTAGTTGTTTTTGAATATACATGGGAAAATGGTTGTCTTGTGGAGTCCAAAATCTTAGAGATACTAATTTAATTTATCTTGTAAGCAACTTTCTGAAACTCTGGTATGCTATAAATTGTTTTCGCAATATGTTTGATGTTGTAATACTGCTTCCTTGCAATCAATTTCACACGATGCCATGCCACAATTATATTTTTTTTCATCTCTTGAACAGCAAATATGCCAGTCACTTCACACTCTCTGGTCAGCTCCAGTACGAATTGTTGTTGCTATGGTTCTTCTTTACCAACAACTTGGTGTTGCTTCCCTTCTTGGTGCTTTGATGCTAGTTCTTATGTTCCCATTACAGGTACAGGAGTTCAGCTACTTAATTTGTCTTCACTTTCACTGCACTAGATTCTATTAATACAGATATGCTCTCAGGAAGGGTAATTAAATTAAACTAGTGTATCACATTGCAGTATATTTCTTCCCTTCCTCTCCCTACCTTTCATTTGATTCCTTCCTTGAGTTTTATGTAATTATTGGATTTTTACAATTCATGATTTGAATTGTACTATTCAGCTAGCTTTGATTTATATTATAAGATGAATCTGAAATCATTTTGAATCTTTATGATACATGAATGAAACAGTGCAATTTCGTATGATACGGTCATTATACGAATCACACAATACAACAATTCATTGTTTTTTTTAAACTTTTCTTTTACCAATTCTCATGAAAGAAATTGAAAAGTCATCTAAAGCTTAAATAGTAAAATGAAAAGGAATTGAAGGATGCACTGTGTTCGATTATTCAACTTATTTGTCACTCATGCAATGCATGTACTATATTTGGCTGTTCCATTGCTTCATCTCCATTCTTCCAAAATAAAGGCTTCACAAACTTCTATAAAACTAATAATTTTGTTTTAGGAGGCTTATGGTTAAGTTACTTTATCTATTTCTAGTTTAAAATTATTAAATCGAACACTATATATCATCTATATGATATATTTAAAGCATAGTTTTTAAAACGGTTTGGACTGGGAACCGGTGGTACATTGGATTGGAAATGACATTGACCTGCTGTAACCTGGTTGTACTCGGCTGGGTTTCCGAATCAACCGCTGAACCGCTGTTTATTGACTCGTAGCAGGTCCCGCTGTACTCAATTCAGCTTTCAGTAAAAATACAAAAACTAACACTCAGCCTGACTCGAATCCAGGACCTGTAGCAGGCACAAGCACACTTTGCCACTAAGCTAGAGAGTATTTGTTGACATAAGATTAAAAAAATTGATATTTATACAATATATAATTATTTATAGTAACTTTTAAGGGAAAAATTTGTTAAAATCTATCTCAGTCTCCATGATTTGAACCCTTAACATTGGATAGTATCAACATAGCTCCTTACCCACTACACTCCCATAATTATTTAGTTAATGTATTAACACAATTTTTTTTATCGGCTAATGTTAATTGTTAGTTTTAGTTTTTTTTATCAGCATATATATATATATAACATTGTATCACTCACATCGGTTCATGCGGTTTTTTAAACATTGATTTAAAGTTATTTTTATTCTTTGAATCTTATGATTTGATATAATTAAAAAAATTTCGTGGCATTCTCAATTTTAATCTCAATTTGATAACCTTCACCCCATCAAGGTAGTGAGGTATTCTGATATAAGTCTACTTTTGGAATCAGCAAATAAGTATCTTTCACAAGTTAATAATCTAGATTAGTAGCTGTTTTTGTAGGTTGATATCGTTGGTCTGACCTTTGTGTATCATTATGTAAGCTTACTGAAAACACAAATTTCTGACTTTAATAATGTGTTTTGTGGAAGCAGACATTTATCATTAGCAGAATGCAGAAGTTATCTAAGGAAGGATTACAACGTACAGACAAAAGAATTGGTCTCATGAATGAAATTTTGGCTGCTATGGACACCTTAAAGTATGTCTTTTGCCAATAATGATTAACTGCATGTATTATATAGATACATTATTTTTACTTATATAAAATGTAAGTTCTAATAGTTTTGTTGTTGGTTATGTGAACTTGGCTTAGGTATTATGCATGGGAGAGTAGTTTCCAGTCTAAAGTACAGATTGTCCGAGATGATGAATTATCTTGGTTTCGGAAAGCATCATTACTAGGAGCGGTATGACTTACCAATTCAAGATATTAATGTTCCACATTATTTGTTATACTGTTTATTTATATTTTCTCCCTTGAGTATATAAGTTTCAGTTTCCTTAAAGAAACCCATTTCTGTAATGTATTCGTCTAGGGCTGTTAGAATTTAACTAACCTCAAATTGCACTTCTGTGGGCCAATATAAATACCCATCAGAAACTGCTAAATATTTGCTACCACTCTAATTTTCTTTCTCGTACAACCATTTCTATCTAAAAATTTGAATGAAGAAACTGTGTTCAATTCACTGCCATAATGGATTACTTCCTGTCCAACAAATGATTTTATAAATGAAACAAATAGTAGTACACTGTACACTTGATGATGAAGTTCGATAAATGGATAAGATCTAATGTTCTAGACAACTATTTGAATGAACATCCATGACAATATTGAAAGTGACTTGAAATTTTAAGGAAGTACAATACTGAGTTGTGATAGTTATCGTTGAGAATCAGGAATAAATGTCATTTATTATAAATTGATTTGATAGGATCTGATTTAGGGGAAACTTAATCTCCTCTAATTATGTGCAATCATTACTATCCGTTTATATAAATGAGCATCCCACTGTGTACTCTAACACACGGTTTTCACTCAACTTCCCTCTGTTTCTCTTATTTTACAGTTATAATAGACCATAACAGAGGGAGTATGAGAGACGGGGAGGAACCTACATCTAAATCTTTCCTCCTCCAAACCTGAAATTGATTAGCTGCTCAATTGTGTAGTTGATGGCATCAATCCTTCAGCGCAAAGATAATAAAAAAGTCACATGTGATGAATGATAGATGGATGATTTCTAAACAAAGAGGAATGTATTTAACTACTCAGCACCCCACTTTGCTAAAGGAATGACTTTGCCTTTTCACTTCCCTTTTAAAATAAAAGTAAAATCTCAGTGAAAGGTCCAAGAGACCCCTCCACACAAAGCACAAATTAAATAATTACTGTAAGATTGCTGAGTTTTCTTGATTCAGTTTTCAACTGTTGCAATTTCATAAAATATAAATGTTTAGGCATGGAAAAAAAGTGTTGATTATGAAAGGCAGTAATTTTTTTTTCCTGGTATTGATTCTTAACTCCAGCCTTGTATTTATTGAATTTGTTTTTGGCAGTGTAATGGATTTATTCTAAATAGCATTCCAGTTTTTGTAACTGTGATTACATTTGGAGTATTCACCTTGCTTGGAGGGGATCTGACACCTGCAAGAGCTTTTACATCACTTTCTCTGTTTTCTGTGCTTCGATTTCCTCTCTTCATGCTTCCTAATACTATAACTCAGGTAAGTTATTCTCCTTTGCAATTTTCTTTTGTTTCTTTGATTTTGCAGCAGGATGCCTTATCCTATGTTTTATACTCTCTAATAAAATTTAATTCTTGCATAAGCAGTGTAGTGAGAATTAAT
Organism: Glycine max; assembly: GCF_000004515.6. Taxonomy (NCBI): domain Eukaryota; kingdom Viridiplantae; phylum Streptophyta; class Magnoliopsida; order Fabales; family Fabaceae; genus Glycine; species Glycine max. The sequence goes on along the minus strand of NC_038251.2, from coordinate 7,116,383 downwards.
GCTGCACCAATGTAGTTCACTTATCCTAATTCTTTTTTTGTCTTAAAGGTGGTTAATGCAAACGTATCGTTGAAGCGACTAGAAGATTTACTCTTAGCAGAAGAGAGAGTACTTCTACCAAATCCACCTATTGAGCCAGGATTACCAGCCATCTCGATCAAGAATGGATACTTTTCTTGGGATGCGAAGGTCCATATCCTTTTGACATCATGTATCCATTTGTTTGCATAAAGGACATCTGTTCGTTCACTAGTACCCTCATGCTGGAAAACATTTTTTGTCTGTTGTATCCTGTTCACCTGTTTGCTTTCTGTCAATTATTTTATCTAGTTGAGGAATAATTGAAATAATTGCATGTTAATGTAGTATTTAAATTATATTTTCCCAGAAGCATCTGATGGTCATACAGAATTTTGTTGCATTTGATATCCATAGGAATTGTGAAGGTGTAGGTCTTGAATTTTCTATAAAAAAACTGATAATTCATTTTTCTTTCTTCAGGCAGAGAGGGCCTCATTGTCAAACATAAATCTGGATATACCTGTTGGTTGCCTAGTTGCAGTTGTTGGCAGTACAGGAGAAGGGAAGACATCACTAGTATCTGCAATGCTTGGAGAACTTCCACCAATGGCAGATTCATCTGTTGTTTTGAGAGGAACAGTTGCTTATGTACCCCAAGTTTCCTGGATTTTTAATGCAACTGTAAGTTAATAATATATTCTATTAAGAAAAGTTCATAACTTTTTACAACCGGGAGAAAGAGGATAAGAAAATGCTGAGAGATAAATAAGTTGGAAAGTAAATGGGAATCCACTAAACAAGCTCTAAAATTTTTGAAGATGCCAACCATATACCCCAATATGTATGCTTACCCATACAATATTAATTCAGTACCACTTGTACTGCTTTGACCATATTAATAATATATATATTTTATGCCTTCCAAAAAAAAAACTATTGAATTGACTCATTTTTTTTTTTGGATACATTACAAATAAGCATCTTTTAAAAATGGTGAATATGAAATGCTAAGTTGCTAACCATATACTCCTATTTGTACTAAAACCCAAGTAACAAATGATTCATAACCTATTTTTAGATGCATTACAAATAATAAAAAAGACTTTCCTTATTACTTCACTCTCTTCACATTAACCTTATTCAAAATTATCTTGCAAGCATGGTTGGGAGGAGGCATTCCCAGATGTTATTTGTTGAAATCCCACATTGACTAGAGATATGACAAATGTAGTCCTTATAAGGCTTGGACAGTCCTATCCTTATTAGACAGTTTTGTGGGTTTTAGTTACGCCAAAGCCCAAATTCTAAGATGGTAATAAAGTCTTTCCTAGTTTTGTTATTTGGTCATTCATTTGTCTACACTCTAGATTTTTATTCCTAGGCATAAGGGGGTGTTGTTATTGGACCAGCCACATTTCCACGCTCCAGATGTCTAGCCCTGGGCATGAGCGGGTGTGTTGAGATCCCACATTGAATAGATATATGACCAATGTAGTCCATATAAGGCTTGACCTCACCTTATAAGTTGATTTTGTTGGGTTGAGTTAGGCCCTAAGTCCTTTAAGATTATTCAAGAGATGTTACTATACTGGTATTCCCCTTTCTGATTGTCTCCTTAGTTTTGAAGTCCAGCAAGGTGAATTGGGCAAGTTGCCCCTTTCTATTTTCTAGAATGAGGGTTAAAAATCTTTCTTTCATTTTGTAATAGAATAATTTTGGGAAATTACTTGAGTGGAGGGGCTGGAAGGTTTTAATATCATAAATGGACCAAACTTAGGTGCAGTACTTTAGGTGTTTTTAGTGTTGTTCTCTAATCAAAATTGGACTTTTACCTTTGTAACCCATACAATAAAGGTCAAATTTAATTATTGAGGTGAAACTCCAAACCTGGAAAATAACACCAAAAGCACCCTAAGTATAGTGTTGCACGTAAATTTTGTTCATAAAATTCTGCTGCAGCTTACTCAAAGGATTGTATTTGGATGCTTTTGTAGATTCAGGATTAAAAAAGTGGGAGTCCTGAAAGATGGATTTTCTAATGAATTTGCATCTACCATATAAATGATAAGTTATTAATTCATAAAATTGTGAGTTTGATCCTGTTTGTTATTTTATCATTATCATATTTATTACATTACAAAGTTAATAGAGTGCTATAAATGATAAAGTTATGTGAGCTTATCCTATTAGCCATTTGATTATTCTCATGTCTGTTAATGTGGGGTTTATCATGCCGGATAAACTTTATTTTTACAGGTACGGGATAACATTTTGTTTGGTTCTGTCTTTGACCCAGCAAGATATCAAAGGGCAATAAATGTGACTGAACTGCAGCATGACCTTGAGTTACTGCCGGTGAGTGTATGAGTTATAGCATTTAAGTGCATACAATGAATGTTCAATTTAATTATTAGATTTTTAAGTTGGTAGGCCTTTCTTCCTTCTTTCTCTTAATGACTAGGGTGGTGATCTTACTGAAATTGGTGAAAGAGGGGTAAACATCAGCGGTGGCCAAAAGCAGAGAGTATCCATGGCTAGAGCTGTCTACTCCAATTCTGATGTGTACATCTTTGATGATCCCCTAAGTGCTCTGGATGCGCATGTGGCTAGACAGGTTACCTTCATGCCAACTGACTCCTCTATAGCTTCTGTTATTTCTATTGCTTCAGTGTTCTAACTCAAAAGTAATTTGCTATGGCATTGTTTTTGGTCATCTGAGGGCGAGCCCTGGTGCAGCGGTAAAGTTGTGCCTTGGTGACTTGTTGGTCATGGGTTCGAATCCGGAAACAGCCTCTTTGCATATGCAAGGGTAAGGCTGCGTACAACATCCCTCCCTCATACCTTCGCATAGCGAAGAGCCTCCGGGCAATGGGGTACGAAGTTTTTTATTGTTTTTGGTCATCTCATGTATGTAAATCATGACTGTTACATATTGACCACTAATTCCCTCAAGATTAAATTGTTTTGGGTGCTTGAGTGCTGTATATAAACAGGATCTGGCAATTGTTTTAAGTTCATGTATAGCATAGTAATGTATGATTAAATTTGTGATATATAGTGCTTTTATGTCTTGGATTTTATAGTGGTGGGGGCTCCTATTTATATTGATCCAAAACGTGGAAGCTACTTTCTCTTTCTTTGGCTGTACATGCCATGCAGCATGCCTTATATTTACATTTCTTTTGTTTGTATACTATTGTTCTCTTTTCCATATTTAAATTAATAAATTATTTTCAGTTTTTTTTTCCCATATAATATGTATGTACATGTACCTGCCAATACAGCATGCCTTATATTTACATTTCTTTTGTTTCTATACTATTGTTCTCTTTTCCATATTTAAATTAATAAATTATTTTCAGTATTTTTTTCCCATATAATATGTATGTACATGTCCCTGCTAATAGTTGACATTTGTCAGTGTTATGTAAAAACAACGAATATGCAACGGGATTCTCCTGGTGAAATTATCATGATCATGTTTGTAGAGATACTGAATACAGTATGCAAATTTGTTCCTCCTCGGTTTTGACTGTTGCTGAATATGCAAATATCTCATTTTATGTTGTTAAAAGTTGAAATCTGATTTACTGTCTTAATATTATCTTAACATTGTCTAATATGCACTACATATTATCTCAGGTTTTTGATAAATGCATCAAGGGAGATTTGAGAGGGAAGACCCGAGTTCTTGTCACAAATCAGCTGCATTTTCTTTCGCAGGTTAATAGAATCATTTTGGTCCATGAAGGTATGGTGAAGGAGGAGGGAACTTTTGAGGAACTCTCTAACCATGGACCGCTGTTTCAAAAGCTTATGGAAAATGCGGGAAAGATGGAGGAGTATGAAGAAGAAGAAAAGGTAGATACTGAAACCACAGATCAGAAGCCCTCTTCGAAACCAGTGGCCAATGGAGCAATTAATGATCATGCAAAGAGTGGAAGTAAACCAAAAGAAGGAAAATCTGTCCTTATTAAACAAGAAGAACGAGCAACAGGGGTTGTCAGCTTGAATGTTCTAACGAGGTAAGAAGATTAAATGAATTAGTGTAAAGCGATTTTGATTTGTAACTATTTGTTGCACCTGCACACACATTTATATTGTGGAATGCAACTTTCTCCGCATGAAATGACATTCTTATTTGTAACCCTGATGGTCAACATCCACAACAAAGTGGAATATGGTGCATATTTTATGCCTTTCTTTTTCCACTTGCTTCTTCTTTGTTTAAATATTTTTTAATCTTAATTGGCTTGGGTTCCTCTTAGGTACAAAAGTGCATTAGGAGGGTTTTGGGTGGTTTTCGTACTCTTTGCATGCTATGTCTCAACAGAAACGTTACGAATATCAAGTAGCACATGGTTAAGCCATTGGACTGATCAGAGTGCTACGGAGGGTTACAACCCTGTCTTCTATAATATGATATATGCAGCTCTATCATTTGGACAGGTATAATTCTCTTATAAAATCACTGTACAGAATGCATTTGATTGGACTGCATCTATGGAACAAATTATTAATTTGGAATTGAGTTTCAGGTTTTGGTGACTTTAACAAATTCTTATTGGTTAATCATATCAAGTCTTTATGCTGCTAGAAGGTTGCACGAAGCCATGCTTAGCTCCATATTACGAGCTCCCATGGTGTTTTTCCAAACAAATCCACTCGGAAGAGTTATCAACAGGTTTGCGAAGGATCTAGGTGACATTGATCGTAATGTTGCTCCATTTGTGAATATGTTTCTAGGTCAAGTGTCCCAGCTTCTTTCAACCTTCATCCTCATAGGCATTGTCAGCACAATGTCCTTGTGGGCGATACTGCCATTGTTGGTGTTGTTTTACGTAGCATATCTATACTATCAGGTATAACGATTACCACTATATTCTTGCTTTTACTCACTTCAATTCATATTTGGAAATCAATTGATATTTTCTTTGTTTTAGAGCACCGCTCGTGAAGTGAAACGCTTAGACTCAATTAGCAGATCTCCTGTTTACGCACAGTTTGGAGAAGCACTGAATGGCTTATCAACGATTCGTGCTTACAAAGCGTATGATCGAATGGCAGATATAAATGGGAAATCCATGGACAACAACATCCGATTCACGCTGGTGAACATGAGTGGAAACCGATGGCTCGCAATCCGATTGGAAACATTGGGAGGCCTTATGATATGGTTGACTGCAACTTTTGCTGTCATGCAGAACGGGAGAGCGGAGAACCAGCAAGAATTCGCATCCACCATGGGGTTACTACTTAGCTATGCTCTGAACATTACTAGTTTGCTTACTGGTGTGCTGAGGCTTGCAAGTTTGGCTGAGAATAGTTTAAATGCAGTTGAACGGATTGGCACTTACATAGATTTGCCCTCGGAGGCTCCCTCTGTCATCGATAATAATCGCCCTCCTCCTGGCTGGCCTTCTTTAGGCTCAATTAGATTTGAAGATGTTGTTCTTCGCTACAGACCTGAGCTTCCTCCTGTGTTGCATGGCTTGTCTTTCACCATTTTCCCGAGTGATAAGGTTGGCATTGTTGGAAGGACTGGTGCAGGAAAATCCAGCATGCTTAATGCTTTGTTTCGAATTGTAGAATTGGAACAAGGAAGAATATTAATTGATGATTATGATGTTGCAAAGTTTGGGCTTGCTGATTTGCGTAAAGTTCTTGGCATTATACCACAATCTCCTGTTCTCTTTTCAGGTATTTATTTATGATATAATTTTCTGAAATTATATTGTAGTGTTTGATACCATTGCCAGGGTTTGTTTCTGAATTATCCAATAACCAAAGAGAATAAAAAAAGTTTTCAATTAGGAATTTTTTGTTGAAGTCGTCCATAAATATAACGTGGAAGAGATGTGCAATGCTTTTTAAGTAATTTTAAATTAATAGAATAAGAATAGTCAATGGTCATGGGTTAGACCAAAATAAACTTAATACTCAATAAATTTCAATTAAATTATGGTAAATATATATTGATGCTAACATTTAAGGATGATTAAATTTTTGTAGACAATAGGTAATATGAGAATGTTTTCTGTACTCTTGATAACTTCATTTGTCTATACCACTGCAAACTACCTTTGTGACCATTTTGGTAAGAGACAAAGGCATATTTAGTTATATAATTTAATCAAGTACTTGTTCACTAAGCTCTTATCAAATGATAGCTTATTCATAAATTTGACTGTCAAATTTAATGAGATGAACATATTTACATTAAAGATAATTAAAAAATATGATACAACTGGAAACTGCTTCTATTACACTTCTTATTGATTGATGAGCTACTTGACCTCATGATTGAAAATCTGTGGCCAAATCTAGTCTAAAAATATTGCCAAATCTTTAGTGGTTAGGTTGGGCTCAACCTTGTTTTCTATTTGTATTACTGATAGATAGATTGGCTATATTTTGTCAACTTGTATGATTCTTATATTGTGATTTATGAAACATAAGAATATTTTAACTTCTGAATTAATGTTTTGCAGGTAATTGAAATATAAAATTTAAATAATGTCATTGTAATAATATTAAGCTCATCTTACACTTCATAGGAACTGTGAGATTTAATCTCGATCCATTCAATGAACACAATGATGCTGACCTCTGGGAGGCTCTGGAGAGGGCACATTTGAAGGATGTGATACGGAGGAATTCTTTGGGGCTGGATGCTGAGGTAAATGCTAATATAGGTGTTTTGATGGAGATGATTGTATTAATGAGTATTGGTTAAAATGAGCATTATTTACTGACATTCTTCTAGTTGAATTTGATCATTATTTAATCCACCCAGCTTTTGCTTTCTGCATATTTTCATTCTGGTTGGGAGTATTTTTACGGTAGTGACTTGTGATGTCTTTATGGTTTATAAGGGCTTTAGTAATTTGGTTGTCTAGTCAGACGTTTATACTAGCCGATTAATTAATTTGAGTAGTTTCATAAATGAAAAGTGCTGAATTTAGAATATGAACATGATGCATTGGTATTTTGTCTAATTTTGTATGAACATGATGCACTGGTGGGTATGCAACTATGCATAGATAGTTGGCATAGATGTACCCTGAGAAGGTACCTGATTTCTCCATTGCATGCTTCTGGTTCCAATGCTCATCTGGTACATGGGTACGTACCTTTCTTTCCCTGAGTAGGTACCTGATTTCAACATACCACTCAAGTACAAGTTGTACCCTTTATTCCCAATTCCAATACCAGCATTATTAATTGCACCCAAATACAAGTTGTGTAGCACCCTTGTGTTTTGCTTGTTGACCCTGTTGATGTGGACAGAATGGACCAAAGTGAAGAATCCGATGGGTGAGAGAAACTTGTGCGCAAGACTTGCTCTATTTTGTCATGTCACCTTCTGGATTAAATTCTCAGACTATTACTTTCTAGTTAGAATTTGGCACATGCTGAACTATAAAAGTGCTGTTTGGTTTAGAGAAAATAGTGTCTGAGCAGGCAAACATGTATCATCTCTTGGTGCTTGTTTTTCTGTGTTGTAGTCCCAAAGAGGCAGCAATTAAGGTGGGCTAGGGGTGACCACAATAAAGGCGGCTTTCCAATATTCCAATACAAGAGGATTGGAGGCTCCTGTTTAGTTGATGCTTCTCATCCCCCCTGGGTCTTGGGTTATGTTATTTCTTTAATTAATTTTGGTATCGTAAAGTGAAAAACAGTATGTACCCACGCTATTACGTATTATGGATATGCTTAGAAGTACAAATTGTCCTTTGTTTGTTTTACAGATATATATTGTTGAAGCTAGTATTTATTAATGAAAATGTGGTATCCAGGTATCTGAGGCAGGCGAGAACTTCAGTGTTGGGCAAAGGCAACTGTTGAGTCTTTCCCGGGCTTTATTGCGTAGATCGAAAATATTAGTACTTGACGAAGCAACCGCAGCAGTAGATGTTAGAACAGATGCACTCATACAAAAAACAATTCGAGAAGAATTCAAATCCTGTACAATGCTCATTATTGCTCATCGCCTAAACACCATTATTGATTGTGATCGAATTCTTTTGCTTGATGGTGGTAAGGTATGCACTCAATATTCAAACCATAGAGCTGGCTAACTCATAATATAGTTAAAGTCCTTTGCCACTGGTGTAAGTTATACTAAAGTTATTACCTTAGATAGCTCTAGTTTCTACTGAATATCTATTGAAAAATTGGTGCATATGATCAACTATCTTTAGATTCAATAGCTGGATGGATGAACTGGCACTGCGTTATTTTTGATGATGGTGTGTGTCTAGTCTTACACCAATGTGACCTAGCCCATGAATAAATAAATCACACACAGACACACACATATATAGGAGAGGAGAGAATAATACCAATATAAACTTAGAAGTTTTCTTGTAAGGAAAATTGAAATTTTGAATTAAGGCATCTTTATGAATGCAGACCGCCTTTAATTTGACTCAAAACTGCTGACCTGATAATGGTTTGCTTCAGTGTTATATTGATGCATTTCATGTTTAAAGGTTCTTGAATACGATACCCCTGAGGAGCTGCTGTCAAATGAAGGTAGTGCTTTCTCTAAGATGGTCCAAAGCACAGGAGCTGCAAATTCCCAGTATTTACGCAGCTTAGCACTTGGTGGGGATAAGTCAGAAAGAGAAGAGAACAAACATCTAGATGCCCGGAGAAAATGGCTGGCTTCTTCTCGATGGGCTGCTGCAGCCCAATTTGCTCTCGCTGTTAGTCTCACCTCATCCCATAATGACCTTCAACGATTGGAAGTGGAAGACGAGAATAGTATTCTGAAGAAGACAAAGGATGCTCTGATAACTTTGCAGGGGGTTCTGGAAAGGAAGCACGATAAAGAAATTGAGGAATCTTTAGAGCAGCGCCAAATATCCCCAGACGGATGGTGGTCATCGCTTTATAAAATGATTGAAGGTATTGTTTTAATCTATTTTCTGCATGTGCACAGAGATTATGTAAATCAAAATGAATTTAAAGCACCAATTTGTATATGCACTTAGGAATGCATTTCTCTCTAATTTTTTGTCTAACTTACGTTATTAGAAGTAATCATGCCAGATATATTTTCATTGTAAAGTGCATGATCATGTAAACATACACCGAAAATATTAAAAACATAATTTGCCCCCCATGCAACATGAGATTCTGAAGAAAACATTAATTTGGAAGGGCACTGAAGTGGCCCCACGACTGAACGTAATTGAATGATTTTCAGATTTTTGCCTGTTTTTCCCTAATTGTGTTTGTCTGTGCCATGAGAATTTTTTTAAATTGGTAAGACCTAATGTTTTTTGCCTCTCGGATAATTTTACTAACTTGGCTGATGACAACTAGCATTTCAAAGAAATTTTCATGATTAAGAATCTTGCGATTTTGAATGTGGTTGGGTATGACTAATATATTTTCATATATTTATTGTAACTGGATCTGTTCTGCCTCTTGTATTAGGTCTTGCTATCATGAGCAGATTGACCGTGAACAGGTTCCATCAATCAGACTTCGGTTTTGAGGACAGATCAATTAACTTTGATCAGGTTGATATGTAGGGAAAACTGCACTTCTTTATATAACAGCTCCTGCCTACTGATGACTGATGACTTCGATCAAGTCGATAGACCTAAGGTTTTGCTAACTTTATTTTGGCGCGTAGCTCTACAACGGAGCTATGAAAATCAACCAAGAACTTTTTATTGTTTACTTTGGTGAGTAGAAATTCTTTTCATGTAGTATTGTAATTTTGATTACCAAAAGAATTTTCATCGATGCTCATCTTCATTGAGATTGTTCTTTTGTCTATTTAGTTTTTAAAATATTATTATAGATAGGAATGGTTTTTAGCAATTATTATATTACACGAAGACTTAAATATTTTTTTTTGTCAAATGTTGATTTTCATGTGACGGATTGATGCGATGTGACAGTCATATTATTGACGTTAAGCATAACAATGGGATCCAAATTTGTGGGATCCACTCGATTGTGATGGAAAAAATCTGAGTTGACCAAGTTAAAATTAGGGTCAAGTTTTTCTCGATAGCCAATTTGGATTTGGGGTAGGGGATGAGATTTTTCATTTTATGTAAAATTATATTTTTTTATAAAATTTTATAAGTATGTGGGAGGGGGACCTGACCCTGTTTGGGGTGAGAGTGGGGGGATATCCGAAGTTGGGAGCTACGGCGGGATATGCAGAATCGGATCCCAACCTATTGACATGGTGCTTAGTGACAAAAGATTAAATAAAGTAAAAAAAAAAAATAGTAGGAATTGAACTTATGATATTTTATTTAAAGAGAAATTAGTAAATTATCATGATACTTGTTTTGTTTAAATAATTTTATAAAAAATATTTTATATGTATCATTAGTTTAATAATTATTGTTTTTTAATTATAAAATTTATAAATTAAAATAAAATATTTAGTATTTAAATTTACATGTGTTTATTTTTATCATAAAATTTTATTTTAATATAAATTGATAAATTTTTATATAAAAATTGTTTTATTTTATTATAATTTTAAAAAACATTACATAAAATAATATATAGATTATTTAAAAAAATATTTTATGTAATTTATATATATCACATAAATTTAAATAATCTAAAAAATTAAAAATTTATTACTTATTATAATTAAAATATTTTATTATTATTTATATATAAAAATAAATTTACATTTTTTTATAAATCACTTAAAATTATTTATATAAATAATTTTCATAATAATTTATGTAATTTCATTTATATATAATTATCTATAACTGGAATTAAAAAACTTATTTACTAAATTTTTTTATCGTTAAAACGAAAGAATTAACATGTAAGTTTCATAAAAATTAAACATTAAAATTTTATTAATTTATATAACCAGAATAAAAATAATTTACATATTGAAATAAATTTACATAATTCATATAATTTACATATTAATTTATTTAATTATATTGATTTATGTAATTAGAGTAAAAATAATATATATATTAAAATCAATTTGCAAAATAATTTATATATTCATTTAGAAATTTAATTATAAATTAGTAGAATTAAAATTAAATTTTGTAAGTTATTCAAAATAAAAAAATCTAAAATGATATAAAATAAAATTAAAAATATTTATATATCAAATACTTTTTTAAATTTGAAAATTTTTATAACTAAACAAAAATAACTCTTGGATAATGATATATACAAAATAGTATTTATAAACTTAGCTAAATAAAATAATAATTTATTATCTTATCTTTAAATAAAAAGTCAATTGAGTGAAGGATCAAAATTTCTTAATCTTAAAAATAATAAAATTAAATGTGTTGCTTTAGAAATAGAAAATCAAAATTATGGATTTAAAATTATAAAAAGATTAAAATTATAATTTAATATAAAACTTAATTTACTGAAATAAAATACCACTAAAATATAATGGGTGCAAAATTCACATTTAGCCCTTTTATTTTGGTGAGTAGAACTTATTTTCATGTATTATTGTAACTTTGATTGCCAAAAGAATTTTCTTTAAATGCTCCTTTCAGGTCCTAGATACTTTTGATAGTTATTCCTTCACTGCTATGCTTCAAAACTTATGCCATAGTGTGTTAGTGGTATTTTTCAAAATTACAGATGTGCAGAGAACACATGTATCTATGAATTGGATCTATAAATAGAACAGAAAATGCAGATAAAAAAAATAAAACAGAAAATATGATTAAATTATTTTCATATATTTATCAGATATTTCATGTTTTATTTGAGAGCTTATTGAAATAAGAGGACAATTTTATAAATATATCAAATATTTACACATACTAATGTGATAAAGTCCAGATAAATTATAAATGCACTCTTACAATCATTTATAGTACATGTTTGGATATGCGCTTGTAATTAGTTTTAAATCAATATGATTTTATAGATTTTTTTTTTTTGCTGAAAGATGATTTTATAAAATTGATTTTAAATAAAAGTAAGCTTGTAGTAATGAGATTTTTGTTTAGACAATAAATATTGGAATATTAATTTTGACACATAATTAGTGTGTTTGGATAACATATAAGAATTAATTCTATCTCACAAAATCATGGTGACACCATCAAAAGTAAAAACAATTTATTGTTTTATTTTCATCATGAAAAAATAATTTTTCATCATAAATCTAATCCAAACACACTAAATATTATTGGAAATTTACAATCAAAATTGATTGAGTGTATAATTACCCAAATGACTAGAGTGTAAATATATGCACGAAAGGTGAAACAAACGTGACTAGTGGTATACATTTTATAAATAACATGACTCAAGTCAGCATTAATGCAAAAGTTATTTTTAATAGCTTCAATAAAACTTCAGTCTATAACTTATAATAATATTTCTAATAGAATGCCATGCATCTTGTTTGGACATCCAAAACTCAGATTGAATTATGTCATACGCTGATTCAGAATTCTCTTCTTTCTTCATCTTTTATCATCAATCAAATCTTATAACTCTGATTCAAATATATTGAGATAGTCTGATAATATGTTTAAATGACACACAAGAATTAATTTTATCTTACAAAATTATAGTGATGCTATGAAAAAATAAAAATAACTATTTATAATTTTACCTTTACAATGAGAAATTAATTAATTTTCATTAATCCACACACATTGTTAAACATCTAGTGGTTTGCTACTCTTCCTATTGTATGTTCTTTTTTCTTTTTTTCCTTCTAAAAACGTCATGCCTCACTTAGTGGTTCACTTTTCCAGCTCTGCTCTTGGGTGTGCAGACCATTTACTTTTTGTCTCGTCCAGTCGCTTTCCAAGTTGTGGTGAAGCTAGAGAAAAATGTTTGACTGGATGCATTAAGTGTAGTTTATTTATAATGTTGTTGGAAGAAATGGGGACTAAGGCAATAAATAAAAGGCAGGAAGAAAAGTCACACCCCACAGATCATGGACAAAGGTACACAAGAAGATAGACCCTTAACATTTACGTCACAAATTATCTATCCATTTTGATTTTCAACTTTCTTTTATAAACTATTCCCCTTCAGAATTTTAAGTTGACTCGTCATTTTATTCCATTGTGACCATTTTTTTTTGCTCAACACAATGATATCCCTTTATTTAGTGGTATGTGAGTCTAAATATAAGAAACCTTTCTGAATGAAAAGCAGGGTGCACTTTAGTTCCTAGCCTATCTATTAAATTTAGTCCTCATGTTTTCTTTCTTTTCTAGTTGCATTTACTTTTGTTTGATCCACCTAAGATTGGATTTTTAACTGACTTTTTTTTCTGTCTTTTTACGCTTTTTCCTAAAGTTTCTGGCTTTGAAGCTACTTTCTTATCTTTAATTTTGGAAGGGGGTCATTCTCGTGTTTGGGTAGGGAATTGTAATGGGCTATTCTAACAATTATTCCACAAAAGCGTTACAATTCTTATCTTATTTTATAGAAATATTAGCATAAAACTTACTCAACTCGGGACCAAATGTTTGTTAAGGATTTTACGAAATACAGTAGTATACAATTATAACATGTTCATATTACACTAATTAAAAAATTATCTAGGATGAGTATACTTTCATAAAAAAATTAATCCAAGTCCTTAGTCATCATCTAACTCTAGAAGAGAACCTTAATTTCATAGTTATTGTCTCGATCCAAAATAATATAAAAAGAAATGTGATTGGGGCTTGCCACAACTTATGTCTTATAAAGCTATCTAATAACACAATAATTTTATGATCACTAGACATCAACTTTTCAATTGGACATCAAGTAAAGGTCTAAACTTACATCACAAGTTCAAAGAATTAATATCCATAAATTAAATTAAGGAGATATATGATGAGTTTCATAATTAAAGGAAAAGGAAGGAGGAAAAAGTAGTATGTTTAATTCTCTATGTTAATAAAAAAAATTAACAACTTACATATGTGGATTAAAAAAATCCATAAATTAAATTACCACAAAATTCATTTTCATAATTGATATTAAAATAATGCATTCAATTCGAGTTTAAAACTCTAGAATTCTCTTTTTAAGCAATAAGTGTTTTATGTCAAAATATTTTGAACAAGAAAAAACTTTTATTGCTTTCAGAAAAATGCAGAATAGCACTAGCTAAGTTCGCAAGTGACTAAACATTTCACATAGGTTTAACTTAATTACAATAGTTCAGAAAAATGCAGAATAGCACTAGTGTTCGCAAGGGACTACTTACAGATGGGTTCGTTAAACCAATCTATACTGTATTTTCTCTTTTATTTATCTTATTAGGGTACTCTGAGATTTTGTTTTATACCACCTTCAAACTTTCATATAGGATTCGCTTAAGAAATTTGTTTATCTTCTTTTATAAGATGCCCTCAAAGTATCTCTTGTATTCTTTTGTTATTTACTAAAACGTCGTTAATTATTTAACAATTGTTTTAATTAATAAATAATAAAATTGTAAATAAATAAGCTCAACTTTTTTTAATTTGTAAGGGTTAAGAAAGATGATTAGTAATATTTGCAAAACCACTATTGTCGTCCCATACGTCAATTAATTAAATAAAAAATAATTAGGTAAAAAGAGTGAAATAACGAATTCCAATATAATGTTAAGAGTAATTTAAAAAATGATAATTCAAATCATTAATAAATTTAATATCCCTAAATAAAAATGACTTAGTCAAAAAAATTTATTCTTGTAAATTAATTTAAAGTTTCTTATGAAAAAGACTGATATAATGGAAACTAAAAATACAATGTGAATTAAATGAAATAACACAATTTTACCAAATATGCATGTGGAACTATCATGACCTGGGATTTAGAAACCATAGTGCTTGCAGCAAGAGCTTTTCAAATCGACTGTCCCCCAGATGGAGCAATAGACCAAGCCATCTGGCCATGGTAGTACTGGTGAGGATCGGGTCAAGTTGTAGCTCCTCTAATGTTACTTTAATTAATTTGATGAACATGATCCTATACCCTAATCACCTTCTGCCCTAAATCTCATTATTATTGATTGTCTTTTTTATTTATCATGCTATATGTGTGGAGTATTTATCATTTTATTCATAATTATTATATATCGGATAATTGAAATGATCATCTTTATTATGATCTCTCTTTCTAAAACATATTTTTTTCAATGTAACTCAACCTCAAAATATTAGTTAAAAAATCTAAATTCAGTTCTACTCAAAAACCACCAATATCAATATCATTACTGATTGTCTATTATTACTTATAACAAATTTCATCGATCATTTCTTCTTTTTTATAGGCTTTTTACTAAAAATAGTGATATACTAGCTAGTAATTGATATTGACAAACATATGGATTTTCTTTCTATTGCAATTTGTGTGTTCACAAAATATATTCAGTTTGCTGATTTTAAACGG